>NC_139933.1:14308319-14365819 GCF_963514095.1 Eutrigla gurnardus | reverse complement strand
TAAGAAACAAACAAGTCTAGGATCTATTGACTCATAATAAACCAACAGGTTTAGGATCTACTCACTCCTTAGTGCCATTGTGTGCTTTCATTCATTTAAGCCAGAGTTGGCTTGAACGTTGAGTCGGAACAGGAAGTGAAGGGTTCTGTAATCTGCTCAGACGGGGGCCAACACTGGATCGGTCATATTCCAGTGTTTTAACCTGCATGTAACCTATTGACGGCCGCTAAGACCTCACAGTTACTTAGTACTTCACCGTCAACCACCATGGACTCTAGAGTCTGTACTGAAAAAGGGTTCAACAGAGTCCAGAACGGGCCTCCACGAGGTCCTAAAGGTGGGGTCGTTTGATTCCAGCTCACTTTGACAAAATCATTCAACACAAAGAACAGTTTAACACAGTATGAAGACATTTTTTTTTTTCCATACCTTTGGTGTCCCAACCACAGTAGGGGGAGGAGGAGGAGGAGGAGAAGGAGGAAGAGGAGGAAGAAGAAGCAGGGCAGGTGAACCAGACCAGCAGGACAGCACCGAGAAAGAAAGAGAGTTTAGCAGAATTAGAGGAAAAAAATATGATAAATACTTTGCTGCAAACCAGGCGGGAAAGAATGACCGATCAGCCGCCGACCACCACTCTATCTCTGAATCCAGAGCGAACCAATCAGCATCTGGAGCCACACTAACTGGCTGTTAGAGCGACGAGAGCAGCTGGTCTGCTGCCCAGGTGAAGCAGTTAGTCTGGCAGGTAAATCAGTCGTGACTGAGAGGCCCGCTACGTTCTGTGTGGCTGTTTGGGGAGTTTTGGTGCTCGTGGTTTCCTGTTCCAAATGATTCAGAATTCATCAGGGGTCATTTTCATGACAGCGCCCCCTGCTTTGTCCGTATGGTGTTATCGTCATACCAGCGATACCGTCCATCTGAGTTCAAAGCCAGGGAAGTTCTCTTACTCCCTCAGTGTGTCCCAGCAGAGAGCCGGTGATAAAAAATCCGGCATTAAACCATTTTTCTTCAATTTGTTTGTCTACTCGGCGATCCATACTCGCTCCAAAGCAAACATGCAGCAGCAAAGGTCAAAGCTGCCACCGCCAACAACATCCTTGTCAGTCCAGAGCTCGGCATTAAAATGCCATGACTCCATTAATGACGTGTAGCGATAAAACACGTCGATATTTTAACGCATTCAGTCATCAACAGTCACAGGATTTCAGACGTATGTGACCTTTAGGACCAGGAACAGAAGTATTAAATAAGAGGTTTATTGTGAAACCCAGACACCATATAAAGGCTCAAATCACGCGTTTCATATGATATTGACAATTGACACAACTCCCCTCCACACAGTCAGAAGCACAGCTGCATGTAACACTTAAACTCAGGACATATTCATCGGATCAAAAGGTCTGATTGCATTTTGGCTGCAATCCCAACAGATGAACTACCTAATATTATTTGTATTATATTATACTGATTTTACAGCATCGCAGATGGTTGAAAGATCAAGGTCAATATTATGGTTTTATATTCAAAACGAATCGTCGATGACAGGATTATACTGGATAGCTCGACATGGTGGTTCAGCATTTTTTGGGTCCCCCAGTTTGATTGGTTCCACTTTCACGTTTCCATTGAGAGCTCATCCTCCAAACACATGCAACCTTTCCATGTGGCGTTCCGCAGGGTATGATGTTAGATCCCCTTCTTCAGTCCCACCGGGAAGAACTATCCCTTTATAACAGATTATTTCATTGTTACGCAGACAACACTGGGATCTATCTTCATCTCACTTACGCAATTACAAAACTGTCGCCAAGACATTAACGATGAGTTAACTCATGGTTTGTTGTATGTTGATACAACACACCACTGTTACTCCCCAGAATCACTTCTTACATCAAACCACCATGCTGAGAACCTGACTGTATAGATTATTCTTTTACATGGACATGTATTTGTGCTCCATCTCCATCATCACTGTCTGGATCTTGAGAGTCATTCATGCCCCAATATGATCCAGGCTGCCCCTTCGTATGTCATCAGGCCCCCCTAAGATCCTGGGGTTCCTCGGCTCTGGATCATCCTGCCGGAGGCTGATAGGCCCTTTGATGCTTTAAAGATGCACCTTAAAACCCACTTTAATCCTCTGACTTTAAAATGCATCTAACATGCTTGTTTTTTCTATATTTCTGGGTTCAAATTGTGTTTGCGCTTGTTTCTATTTATTTCTGTATTTCCCACAACATCTCTGTGCTTCTGCATATATGTCTGTCTTCGTGTCTCCTATGGTGTTATAATGTTGCTGGTTGTGAAAGTGAAACATTGTGCATTCGTTTCACTAATTGGTGAGCTGAAGTCCTACATGCTTAATTGAATATATCTACTGGATGGCTATAATGAGGATCCAGAGCGTGGGGGCCTTTCGAGGGTCTGAGGGGTTCATTGATGGTGGATGGAGATGGAAATTAACTAATGCATTACTTCCTGCAGCCCACAGAGAGAAAATGGGAGAGAGAGAGAGAGAGAGAGAGAGAGAGAGAGAGAGAGAGAGAGATAGACAGAGACAGAGAGATGAGAAGTGTTTCTGCCTTGAAGCGAAGTGATTACTGATCAAATGTTGCACTTCTCTCTCTCTGTCTCTCTCTGCTTCTCTTTCTCACACACACACACACACACACACACACACACACACACACACACACACACACACACACACCTCTTCCCCGGAGGCATGTAGATATGAGAAGGGTTAGCGTGAGCCCATCACTAGCCTCTATTAGTCTCACCAAGGTCAAACATTAAACAGGGTTCATTGAGAGCAAATCTTGGGGGGGGGGGGGGGGGGGGGGGTGTTGAGGGGTTAGAGGTCATGCAGGGGAGAGTGGCCTCATCATTGTCAGTAACAGAGAGAAGAGGAGGAGGGGAGGAAGACACATCTGAGAGGAAGACGTATTTACAGAGTGTACTGGGATGTGGAGTCCGTAGTGAACTAGCAGCCCTTCAGAGCCTTTAAGCCTCTTTTAGCTCGTGGTTTTGGTTCTCCTGCACATTTACTGTAGGCGGAGTCACAGTTGGACACCAGCTAGTGAAGAAGGTGGAACATCTGGCAGCTAAAGAACCAGGAGACCAAAGCCGAGCTGAAAAGGAGAGCAAGTGTTGGACTTCGCCAGGTATAAATGGGAGTCAGACTTTGTTTTTGCAATCAGAGGAGTCACGCCCCCTGATGGCCAGCAGAGAGAATGCCAGTTTAAAGGCACTTCTGCATTGGCTCTTATATATTATATTGTGGCAACTATATGTGACTACATGTATGAATCCCTTCTCAGCGGTACAAACTCTACCAAAGCATTTACCACCACACTGCCACTTCATCCACTTTCCTCACACACCAAATAAATTAAATAAAGCAGAATTTCCCTGCATGGATCAGCCTCCCAACGATCTCTAAACTAAATATCCTGGGGAGGCGATGTAGAAACACGTCTCCTCTGCGTCCGCCGAGCAGCGGGCTACCTGCAGCGCTAACAAGGCTAACCTCATTCATAATTGAGGAGCAGTGATCTTGACCCAGTTACACACCGGGTGATGATCACAGTGGGGAGGGGGCATCTTATTAAATATCACGTATCAGCCAATCAGAGAGCTTCCCCCGTCAGAATGATGACACGGCCGGTCGACTGCAGGACGATTTTGACTCGATCGCACATCCAGAGTTAACGTGATGGTTCTGGATGCCAACCCACATCTGCCACATGTGATCTGAGCGTCTCCTTGAACCGCTGCCGGCGCTCCGATGTACTGCCCCATTTATTTTCAAATCTACACTAGAAAACCGCCGATGGAGCTGAAACAGCAAAAAGCCAAAGAGAGTTTAATGTCTGATCCCAGTAAAGCAGGGAGAAAGAGCAGACTCGTCTTAAATTGGGAGTGTGGAACCGGTTGAGCCGAAGGGTTTTGACGGACAGCTGAGAAAGAAGAAGGGATTCAGTGAGATGTGGCGAAGGCTGCCCGGCTCTTACACAGAATACAGTGTGGAGCTGTTTTAATGACACGAAGCAGGAAGGAGGAGGAGAGTTGAGGTGGCAGCTAAGAAATACTTTTTTAATGTTAATCTAGATGGACGTCCCAACATGTGGACTACACGTTGCCTTAGATTCCATTGTGTGTGTGTGTGTGTGTGTGTGTGTGTGTGTGTGTGTGGCCATGTTGCGGCCGATGGTCCTTCAGACAGATCGAGGATCAGTTTTTCTTGGCCGCTCAGCTGTGTGATTGGCTGTTCAGCCAACCAATCAAACTGCAGGCTGTCAGTGCAGGGACCACTAGACTCGACCGACCGTGTGTGTGTGTGTGTGTGTGTGTGTGTGTGTGTCCAACCTCATCACCTGGGTGACCTGAAGGTGAAGGTATTTTTCACACTGATGCATCTCAGTGGTCAAACAACGTCATCCCTCTGTGGTCAACAATACCTGGGTATTGGTATATCTCAACAATAATAATAATCAGATGCATTATAATAATTAATTAAAACTTATTAATACAACTACTAATAATAATAATAATCATCATAACAATGTATTTAAAATATTTTCTGATTCAAGTCATGTAGCAATGAACACCTCAGCACACACGCATGCACACGTGCAAACACACACACGCCTGCACTTCGTGAAATTTGAAAAGGTTAAAAAGTCAGTGGAATCATACCCGTCATATCTTAGTTGATCATAATGTGTAAATAAATATTGTGATGATTTTCCTTTACAATACTTTACAATGTCCTCAAAATGATCCCCAAGCTAGAAAATGTGCATGATCTTCATTCAACAATTTCTTATTTTCACCTTAAGTTGCAACAGAAAACATAAAAGACATGTCTTTCTTTTTACATAACAAACACAATTGGGCACAATTCAAGCAAAGTTGACTCAAATCAAAATGAAACGTTCGGTTCCTCCACTTCGGCAGATACAACATTTTGGCGATTCCCTCCGTTACACCTGGGATCCATAAAAAAGTGTTCCTCCAAAAGAAAAAAAAAAAAAACACCCCATAAAAGGAGCATGAAGTCGTCATAAATATCACATCTGTTAGCGTTAAAGAGTCTCCGTCTGAGACAAATAGGACATAAAAAAACAAAAAATTCAGCAACTTTAAACAAACCGCTCGTTGCTCAGCTTCAATAAAAGAATGAAAGTTGACTGGTGAGCTGCGTTAAACTGGAAGGAAATGAACGAAAGCCTGCAGGCGGATCAGAGGAACGAGAACTGAAGACGTAAAGGTGAAGATTATCTGCAGCCTCGTCTCCTCTGAAGAAGACACCTGAATGGAAGCGCTCGTTTCGTGTCACGGTGTCAGCAGCAGCGGCCGATGTGACACCGGTTCATTACTTCTTCTTCCCTGATGGAACTGACTAAACATGAGCCGCCGTGTCACTTCAGATGTGACGTTCATGTCAGCAGGGGAAAAGAAACATCCGCTTACGGTGGAATTAAACCTTTATTTGCACCGGTCGGGGGGAAATAATCCCACTTTGTTTCTCGCTACTTCAAAAAGATTTAAGAAGATAAAGATTGCTTTTCATTATCAAATTCATTTGTTGGAACAAAATACATGATTTAGTCTTTAATCTGATCTGTGATGTGAGGAGATTAAAACGGGAGGAGAATATTTTATTTCCCCTCAAGAGACCTGTTGACACACTCACACACTCACACACTCACACACACACACACACACACACACACACACACACATGTCAGTTGGTTGTCGGTTGCATGTTGTCTTGTCCATCAAGCATCTTCAGCCTCCCTCTAACTCAGAACTTCTCAAATTAATGTGTGTGTGTGTGTGAATGTGTGTGTTTTTGTGTGTGTGAGAGAGAGACACATTGGGACATAAATCTGTGACTGTTTACATCTTTATGAACTGCGTATGCTGTGATTTATTGCCACGTTGCCATGGCAACTGAGCCGCAGCCTCCCGACACGCGGCTCATAAATAAGCAGAAGAGTTCAGCGAGGTGAGAGGAAACAGCGAGCGGTCAAATGAAACGCTGACGTGACCTCTGACAGCGATGCTGTGAGTCTTTGAACATTGAAACCATCGCAGATCGTCTGAGGAATGATGTCATGACGCCTGACTTTGTAAAAGTCACCAAAGTTCTTCTGTGTTTGTTTTCCATTAAATATTTGACTCCTCTACAGGCAGAAACAGAACGGGGAAATGGCAGCAGGCCGGCGACGATGAGCAGTATCACCTGGAAACGTCCTCGTCTGGCCGCCACCGCCATCTAGCCGCCGCCATCGGCCCGGCGTGGACGTTAAAGGAAACCCTGTTTCTGCAGGAAATGAGTCGTTTCACGTTCACAGAGAGCTGCTTTCTCTCCATCAGCTGAACAAAATATGTTCTCACTAAACTCCATCCAATCTCTCTCTCTCTATTCCTGTCTATATCTCTCTACCTCTCTCTATATCTCCCTCCCTCTCTCTCTCCCCTGTCTATCTCTCCCTCTTTCTATCTATCCCTCTCTCTCCCTCTTTCTATCTCTCCCTCCCTCTCCCTGTCTTTCTCTCGATCTCTCTCTCTCTCCCTCCCTCTCCCTGTCTATCTCTCTCCCTGTCCATCTCTTCCCCCTCTTCTCTCTCCCCTGTCTATATCTCTCTCCCTGTCTATCTCTCCCTCCCTCTCCCTGTCTTTCTCTCGATCTCTCTCTCCCTCCCTCTCCCTGTCTTTCTCTCGATCTCTCTCTCTCCCTGTCCATCTCTTCCCCCTCTTCTCTCTCCCCTGTCTATCTCTTCCTCTCTGTCCCTGTCTATCTCCCTCTCTCTCCCTCTCTCTCCCTGTCTATATCCTTCTCTATCTATCTCTCTCTCCCTCCCCTTCCTGCATCGAAACGATCAGCATCCATCCACAACATCATCATCAGGAGAAACCAAAAGTCACTCTGGTGAAACGGCAGAAAAGTCTGTTCTGTCCGTAATTACAGTTCTGGTGGCTAACAGGCATCGATTAATGAGGAGGAGGGGGGTGTGAGTACAAATACTTACATTTCAGTACTTGCCAATACCTGATTAGTACTGATGTGAGTACTTCAAAATGCCATTAACAGTTCTAACAATAACTGCAAAGTTTGCAGTAGGTATATGAATAATTATTATTCATATATATATATATATATATATATATATATATATATATATATATATATATATATATATATATGTATACACACACACACACACACACACACACACACACACACACACACTCCTCTTCATTCCAATTAACTCGGCGTTCTTCTCTGGAAGCAGCCGAGCTTCTGCATGCAGCTTTTAAGGGAATTCACCTTAAAGACATTTAATCATATGAAATGCAGCAGTGAAGGTGCTGCGTTTTAATTCTAGTCAAATATACGGAGGATGAAACGCCCGGAGGTCCCTCGTCATTAAAGGCCTGCATCGTGTTTGAAAGTAGGGAACGTGAGCTTCCTTCCTTTGGAGTTCACAGGAAAACTGGATCAATTACAGAGAAACGCTGGAATCTTCTCTCCGCTTCCTTTTACACTAACGTCTGTTTGCGGTTTCATATGTGATTCGTCGTCCAAACCTCAAAAAGTTAACTTGGGTTTCTGGACGCAGCAGGTAAAAACAAGCTCCACCTGGCTGTCCAACTTTACTCTGAATTACAAACACAGAGTAGGAATTATCCATTATCCCCACACAAAGGTTTCTAATCAGGGCCCAACGGGTGTCATCGGAGCGGCCGGGCCCCTCTGGGTGCCGCTCGTTGTCTGACTCCATTGTACCAGCCCATATTTGTATGAGAAAATACCCCGGCTGGCATTTAGTGAATAGATTCCTGTTGAAAGCCCCTGATGTGAAGGTGCTCTTCCATGACTGACCAGTGTGTGTGTGTGTGTGTGTGTGTGTGTGTGTGTGTGTGTGTCTAAAGGGCACAGTGCTGAGTTTAAGCCTGCATGACTGATGGCTGCTGAATCATATTTCCACTCTGATGTTTTTGGAGGATATCACAGGAGGACGGTGATAAAAACCAACCGTTTGTTCTTCATTCCGACTCTCTCGTTCCATCTGTGTCTCTTTCTGCTGTCATATCTGGCTTTTTAAACTCACTTTAAACGCATGCATCGCTCCCGTTCTGATTAGTGCCTCGTTGTGTGTTCGTCTGTTTCTTTGTTTCTCACACGACTCCTTCCCACAGTCTTCTACATTTCCTATAATTTCATATTTCATTGGTGTGAAGGAGTCGCAACAAAACCTAAAAACTCGCTGTTATTTTTCTCATTCGCACCTTTAATACTTTCAGAAATATTCAATGTTTTCCACCAACTTTTCCCCGTTCGAACCAACGGACGAAAGTTCAACCTCGACACACATTCCTTCATATTTAACGGCCATCTCCTCATTCATACGTTGAGGTAGAAACTCTGTTCAAACTTCAAAACGCTCCACATCTTTGGTACATTCAGGCTGTTATTCCACATTGAAATCCCAATGAAACTTTTTTAAGAAATTCAACTTTCTTTGAAGTTTTAGTAGAAATGCCTTTCTCGCATTACTTGTTGTGAATTGGACGGTGCGTTCACAGGCGAGAGGAGCTTTAACATCTTTTCTTGCTCATGTTTCACTCCTCATACATAATTTCTGTCTGAATCTCCTGATGGATAAGACGAAGCATACACAAGGTTAATAAATCAGCAATCTGTCCTCCGTCTTCACCTCCTCCTTCTCTCTCATTTCACATACCTCTCTTTCTCCTCTTTTCCCTCATCTACAACAAAAGGCCAACAAAATCTCCAGACTTCCACATCACCATCAAATTAAATATTTAAACATCTCCGTTATCTATCTTTGTAAGAGCGAGTCAGTCTAGTTTTTAAAGGCCGAGATGTAAACCGACCGTTAAAGCGATTAAATATGAATTAAGCGTTCTGTCTTGATGAGACCGGACTCCAGGATATCAATCTTGTTTTTATTGCATGAGCAGATATGAGTCATCGCCGGCGACCGCCGCGCTGAACGGCGTCTGCAGCTCAACATGCAATAAAAACAAGTTGTGAGGTACAAGCTGTTCATCGGGGCTCCGAGACCTCGGCTTCATTAAAGCAGCCAATCAGATCCGTGTTGGTGTGTATTGCAGTCCCGACTTCAATGACAAAAACAAGTTGATCAAATTAGTGGCAAAAGAAAAAGAAAAAGTCATGTTTTGATGGTGAAATCAAAGTGAACGTGGACTCCTAATGGTAGAGAAACGCTGGAATCAGCACTGAAGTCGTCCAACTGATTTAGAATTGTGGCCGTAATAAAAGGAGAATTAAGTTTGTTTCCAATTTATCCACAAACTTAGAGATGGAGAAGAACCTCAGGGCAAATTAAAACAACATCAACCGCTCAGGTCAAACACTGTTGTGTTTTTACGAGTAGAAAGACTTAAGTTGATCTTTTCCCCGTCCTGTCCATGTAATCCCCCTCCGACTGCATGAGATGACCACTGAACACGAGGGATTAGAGCCGTGGAGACGGATGCAGTCCGTCATGTTCGGGAAGCCGAGCAGAACAAAAGAAAGCTGCGGCAGAGTTCAGCTGGACTCCCTTGAGATTGGGAGCCAGACTGAACCTGGACTACATGGAGGGTTTCCCAAACTCTGAGCAGCTTGAAAAAAGAAAAGTTGCTGAGGAACAAGATGCATGAGAACCACATGGTAGACTTTAAAGACCCTGATTGGCTCGCAATTGCAACTGAATATAGTGAACCATTTATTCAGATGATGTCCTTCCTTCATTCCAACAAATGAACCACATGGTAGACTTTAAAAACCCTGATTGGCTCACACTGAATATATGAATATTGAATAACTGAAAATTAATAGGGCTGCCCCGATACCACTTTTTTTCAGAGGAGTACAAGTACATTTGGGTACTTGCCGATATAAGTACTTAATAATGCCATAAGGTCTTATAATTACTGAGAGAGAGAGAGCAAGAGAGCGAGAGAGAGAGAGCATTACGGTGAGTATGAAGTCGGCAGCTCCAGCGCACAAACCCTTTTTACACAAAAGATTCCTCCATAATATCAGAAAGGACAGTCAAACATATGCCGCAATCGCACCGTTTATTACATTTACATTTAAGGCATTTAGCAGATGCTTTTGTCCAAAGCGACTTACAATAAGTACATTTGTGGAAAGAAAGAAACCACAACATACTATACCCGATAAAGTAAGAGTAACAGTGCTATGATCAGAGTGCTATAGGTAAGAACATAAGTGCATTTTTTTTTGTGGAAGTGAGTCATGCTATTCAGAGTCGAGGTGAAGTCTGAACAGGTGAGTCTTGAGCCTTTTCCGGAAGATGGCAAATGACTCCGCTGTCCTGACATTGGTCGGGAGTTCGTTCCACCACTGAGGAGCCAGAACAGAGAAGAGTCTGGACTTTGCTGAGCGACATTTGTTTGATTTCAGCGATGGTGGTACCAGCCGGCCAGCTGAAGTAGAGGAGCGAAGTGCTCGCTTCGGGGCATGAGGTTTGACCAGTGTTTGAAGGTAGATGGGTGCCGTTCCATTGATGGCCCTGAAGGCCAGTGTCATCGTCTTGAATTGGATGCGTGCTGCAACAGGGAGCCAGTGGAGGTCAGAGAGGAGGGGGGTCACATGGGAGAATTTGGGTAGATTGAAGATAAGACGTGCTGCAGCGTTCTGGATACGCTGCAATGGTTTACGCTGCAAACGAGGCCGGGAGTCCAGCCAGGAGAGAGTTGCAGTAGTCAAGGTGGTAGATGACCAGTGCTTCGGCCAGGAGTTGCGTTGCGTCCTTTGTGAGGAAAGACCAGATCCTGCGGATATTGTAGAGGGCAAATCTGCAAGATCAGGTGACAGCAGTGATGTTGGGGGTGCAGGATAGTTGGTCATCGAGGATTACATCCAGGTTCCTCGCAGTTGACGAAGGCAATACTGTGATGTCCTTGACAGTGACTGACAGGTACATATTTATGAACCGCAAGCAAAGTTGCTGTGCATCATATACTGGTCCATGATACTATGGCGGCCTCATGTGAGCAACTACTGTATTTTTATCTTCTTTGATAACCATTCTGAGCTTGTTAAATGCTCTGGCAGCACGTCGCCCTGGTAACACATCTTCAAAATGTCACCATCTTTTCCGGCTAGCCAGCTCACTCCGTTTACAAAGAGGCCGGAGCGAAAAAGAGGAATGATATTCCCGCAAAGAAAAGGCAGCATAAAAGGGGCTAGTGTCTGGCAGCAGCGTTACAGCTGTGAATGTAGCAGTTAGCCCTGTCATTAGCAACAGAGAGCGTCAGACGTCGTTACAGAAGTGAATCACGTCACGCCTGACATTGCTCCTGCTCCGCCGCCAACCTGATGTTGCTGCCATAAAGTATTGATGCGGTAGTTTCGGAGCACCTTTATGGTTACGAGCAGTGATGCCACTAACGCGCTACTTAGTAACGCGTTACTGTAGTCGGACTACTTTTTTCAGTAACGAGTAGTCTAACGTAGTCAGACCAGTAGTCAGATTAAAGTTACTTATCCAAATACACGGTGCGTTACTATTTTTGTCAGTAAAAAAAAAGATCTGCTTTCTTTGTGCGTCTCGGGGGTGACGTATGTTAGCCGACACCTTCACGGACGGTCGCGTGTAGTCGCTATACCGGCAGAAACGTAAACAATGGAGGGGGAGAGATACGCATTTTCCAGCTGGAAATACAAGCATTATTCCGACTTCATCTCAGCAAAAGATGGCAACATAAAGGTTCGTTGTACACTCTGTGTTAACAACAAAGTGTTGTCTACTTTCAAGAATGCAACGTCAAACTTGAAAAAACATTTAGAGTCACAGCATGGCACAACCACATTAAAAGAGCAGGTCCCGTCTGGTGACGGTGAAAAGGCGCAGCGTGTGAATAAACAAGATGAGTTCTCGATTTCACGGAGCTCCTGCCAACTCAGTATGTGCTGAAATGCGAGCGGAGTCTCTCTTGACAGTGTTTAGTGGAGAAATGTCTCGCTGCTTGCTGGCCCCGCCCCCTCCCTTCATCATCACGCCGCTCATACTTGAGGACTGTGCTCATCCTTTGTTCCATAAAAAAACACTCCTTGCTGCTCTAATGCTGGTTCAATGTTCATAATGTGTTCATTCATGATGTTACTGCCATTAAAATATGCAAACAATTATTTAAGTTAAATGAAGTCAAGAAAGACTGTCTTTATTATATATATATATATATATATATATATATATATATATATATATATATATATATATATATATATATATATATATATATATTCATTCAGGAAATAGTTTTCAAGTGCAACTTAAAATGTCAGTGGATACATGGTTGATGTTACTGTTAAAAAAAGCACGTCAATAAAGTGAGTATTGTCAAAATCGGTAGTCGGCAGCTGTTGAATGTAACTAATAAAGTAACTTGTAATCTAACTTAGTTACTTTTAAAATCAAGTAGTCAGTAACTTAACTAAGTTACTTTTTAAAGGAGTAGTCAGTAGTCAGTAGTCGGATTACTTTTTCAAAGTAACTGTGGCAACACTGGTTACGAGTACATGGACATGCTCACAGTATGGGACAGATAACCGACATCGGTATTGTGCATCCCTAATTGAAACATGTATTCAGATGGTGTCCTTCCTTCAGTCCAACAGCTTTATAATTCCAAATGTCCAAGTTCACCACAAGATTCTATGGTAAAACATAGTGAATTTGTTTCAAAGGCCTAGCTTAGCATTATCTTAGCATAACTGATTATTTACATCACATTGCCGTAATCATAACAATAGCCAGCAAACTAGTGATTCGTATTAGCGGTTATCTAAAGGGCATCATGATGTTAAAAACAGTCCGGCTAAATGTTAAAGAAACGTAGACCAAGTCCAGCAGCTCTTATGGAGCTATTTATGTTCACTACGTCACTATAGCACAGAATTATCAAGCTAGCCAGCTAATTAGCCAGCTAATTAGCCAGTTAACTAGCGTTCTAACTAGCCAGTTAACTAGCGTGCTAACTAGCCAGCTCATAAATGAGTATAACTGAACAATGCAATGCCTCAGTCACACACACACACACACACACACACACACACACACACACACACACACACACACACACACACACACACACGTATAACGTAAAGTATTATCTTTAAAATCGACACAGAGGCCCTGGTTTTAACCCAGAGCCTTTTAGCACAATGTACTGTGTACGATGAACTTTCAGTCTAAAATAATAAAAGTGCAGTAAATGCCACTCCTTGGTCATATAAAAAAACAATAATAATAAAAATATGGCAGGTTCATAGTTAAAAAGGGGGATGGATGAGGAGCATTACTGGGATACCTTTATTGAAGCCATTACTTCCAGTTTCACCCGGGGCAGTGTTAATCTCCACCAAGTTAATGCGATGATCTGCTTTGATCTAAATACAGTGACTTCCCACTAATTGCTTAATCAATTTCCACGCTATTAAGTGCGTATGAGGATAATTCACACAGAAACAAATGGCTTTCAGCTAATGGGAACGAGGGAAACACAGAGGAAAAGAAAGAACAAGTTAATCTGAGCTGTCTGCTCCACCCGAGCTGCAGTTTCAATCCCAAAATCTGGATTGATGACAGGATGAAAGAGTAGGGAAACATCCAGGACTTTTAACCTCAGCGTTAATTCACAAGAGCTTGTTATTTTATGGAAAAGGAAAAGTCTAAAGAATAGGCGCTGTCTTTTACAAAATCACGTTCCCGTGTAACTAAAGTGCATCCTCTACATTTCAGGGGAAACATATCGTCTCCCGGATTAAGGTGTCAGTTTAAAACATGTTTAACATTTTAATTGGAATAAAGCAAAAATGCTACTAAATGAATTGATTTGATTCAGTAAAAAAACAAAACATGGTTTAGCTTAAAATAAGTATGTTTGTTACACTGCTTAAGTTACAGATGTAAATTAAAATAAGTCAACATTGACTTTTGATTTCATATTGGACACGGAGGTCTCCTGGGTCAAAGTCCTGCATTTGTTTAACCCAGCCGTCCACCTCATCCTCATTCCTGTATCGACGTCCACTGATTTGTTTAGAAACACACTGTGATGAAACACAATTCAGGAGAAAATATGTTTCCCTCTAAAAGTAATTGTTTAAATAATTAGAGAGCATCATCTCTACTAATCCAGTAGACGAAATACAAAATGAACTAAACAAAAAAAAAACCCACCATTTCTGAAACTCAAGCTCAGGCATGAACAACATGAGCACATCAGTAAATAAGTGGGAAATCAATTTAATCAAAGTCAAGAAAACAACAAGAATCCCAGACTCATCAAAGACTCAGCGGGGAACACAGGGAGAAATAAACACACTCTTCATAGAACTCTATGCAAACCTATGTTCGGAAGAAATAACACGCAGACATAAAAACCATAAGTAGGACTCATTATTATTAAGGATGCACCGTTTAGACTGATGCACCGATGCCTGGGCTTCGTGTATCAGTCGATACCCAATACCAATCAGATACCATTGTTGAATGAATAATATGTTTACCTTCCACTTATACCACCATTTGGAAGAGACTAAAGGCATCAGACTTTTCGAACTAAACATTACTTTCCTAACTAAGACAAAAAAACATAGATGTAAATTACATCTAGCGTTTTCCGTTTCATTTTTTTCAAATTCTGTGTTTTACAATGTTAGAGCATCCATAATTTATGGAGGAGTCACAATATACCACCCACTTTATATATATACCCACCACCCCCCACCAGTCACCAGCCGTTTATAATGTGAGATTCTGTTTGTAGCTGCTCATCACACGGATTCTTGCGGGTCGACTCATTCTTATGTTGACAAAACTCAGAGAAAAGACTAGGGTTATGACTATCAATATCTGTGTGTGTGTGTGTGTGTGTGTGTGTGTGTGTGTGTGTCAGCCCCGCCCCTCAGTGAAACAGACAGAGAGGAGAGACGCTGGATAAAGCAGTGTGCCCGTTACACTAATTAAGTTACAGATGACTATATATATTGACAGCTATTTTGTCATTATCGGGACCAATATCCGATCTCAATATCAGATCGCTGCACCCCTAATTATTATTACTCATACATTATTCATCTCTCCAGTAAACAAACTGCCATGGTCTCTCCGATGCAGAAAAAACCTTCAACAACGGAAATTGGAAAATGATTTTTGCCACATTGAAGACATTTTGCTGAGGAGAATAATTTATTCATTGGATGAAAACTTTATACACATCCCAATCAGCCGCAATCATCTTAGCAGAGGGGGACGAAGGATGCCCACTCCCCCCATGTCTAGTCATCGAGTCTTTAGTGGCGGCTATCCAGCAAAATAACAACGCCAAAGGAATTCAAATACCCGGCAGACTTCGTAAATCATCCTCTACACAGATGACATAATGTTATACCCACAAAACCATCCTTCATGACTACAAGAAAACCATCAAGTTAATTGAATTGTTCTCCAAAATCTCTGATTGCTTTATAAACTGGACCAAATGCCCTTCCAACAGTTGGGACACATCGGCCCAGACGACACCTCTCCCATAATGCAAAGGTCACATCACATATCTAGGGATTCATATTACCCAGAGGCTGATATAGCTGTTTAATTTCAACTTCAGCCCACAAAACAATAAATACTAATCGCTAATGGGGGATGAACTTACCGATGCCTGTTATGGGCAGAAAATCCCATAATAGTAACAATACTACCAATAATATTTACAATAATAATGTTGCTATTAAACCTACCTACCTAACTTATTGAGATTGTAACTACCATTAATTCACACATGTATTTCCCCTCGTCCTCCTCCTCCTCCTCAGAAACACCTGTGGTCACACCTATTCACATACTGTAGGAATATCTGACACAATACTCCCACTAACAAAAAAATGTTATGATGACAACATCTGTTTCCTATCTTGAGTTGCAACTTCACTACAAACAAAGATTAAGTGCTTATATGACCAGTTTATCTTCCCCCCGTCCTGTCTTACCCTCCACTTCATGTAATCCCCCTCCGACTGCATGAGATGACCACTGAACACGAGGGATTAGAGCCGTGGAGACGGATGCAGTCCGTCATGCTCGGGAAGCCGAGCAGAACAAAAGAAAGCTGCGGCAGAGTTCAGCTGAACTCCCTTGAGATTGGGAGCCAGACTGAACCTGGACTACATGGAGGGTTTCCCAAACTCTGAGCAGCTTGAAAAAAGAAAAGCTGCTAAGGAACAAGATGCATGAGAACCACATGGTAGACTTTAAAGACCCTGATTGGCTCGCAATTGCAACTGAATATAGTGAACCATGTATTTAGATAATGTCCTTCCTTCATTCCAACAAATGTCCAAGTTCACCACAAGGTCTAATGTTAAATATAGTAAATGTGGTTTAAGGGCCTTAGCTTAGCATTATCTTAGCCTGAAGAGTGCTATATTTATGATAAGAAAAAGAGAGCTTGGATCTCACTAAAGAACCAAAATATCTTAAATTCTCACATTAACACATCATAGCCCATGTGGGATAGAACATCTCCCAAATGAGTACAACTGAACAATATAATGCCTCAACCTCAACACGGATACATAATAAGTATTATCTTTAAAATCGACACAGTGGCCCTGGTTATAACCTGGAGCCTTAGCACAATGTTATTGATCTGGGTTATTACCTAGATATAACATGCTTCCAGTCGAAAATAATAAAAGTACAGTAAATGCCACTCCTTTCATCATAAAAAAACATAATAAATATACAAATATGGCAGTTTCATAATTGAATGGATGAGGATCATTACTGGGATACCTTTATTGAAGACATTACTTCCAGTTTCACTAGGGCAGTGTTAATCTCCACCAAGTTAATGCGATGATCTGCTTTGATCTAAATACAGTGACTTCCCACTAATTGCTTAATCAATTTCCACGCTATTAAGTGCGTATGAGGATAATTCACACAGAAACAAATGGCTTTCAGCTAATGGGAACGAGGGAAACACAGAGGAGAATAAAGAACAAGTTAATCTGAGCTGTCTGCTCCACCCGAGCTGCAGTTTCAATCCCAAAATCTGGACTGATGACACGATGAAAGAGGAGGAAACAACCAGGACAGTTAGATCAACACGTGCCAAAGACTACAGCTGCCATCTAATTGAGAGATGGCTTAGTTGCTCCACAAAAGTACCAATTTAAATCTTGGTTTTATGAGAGATGTGTTGATAGGTCATTCAATGAATAATCATTAAAAAAACAACTCATCGACTAAAGAAATCTCCGTTGACTGATTCCTTCATAATTACGTCCTCTTCCAACTAACCTTCATCCTCATGGTCCAACATTTGTCTCCCGGTTTACAGTTGCAGTTTCAAACCGTGGTTTATGTAATGTGGTCTGCCTTATATAGTTACATTGGTCTCTGTGGTGAAGGTCCTGTGTTTGTTCTGGTCCACCAACCTACCCTGACCTCCTACATTCATGGACTTTTTTTTTAGCGGACTATGATTACAATCGGATTTGTGATACGTCAAGAACAAATTTCTTTCAAAACATATCTGAAAGTATGTCTTTTAGGGCTGCAAATGTGAACATTCATGACTCATTTCCTGTTGTGTCTGTATGAGACTCAGTAAAGCGGCGACTTCCTGCCTATTGACAGATTTACTAACAAACAGAATTTCCTGCCCGGAAGTGAAGAACTCCATCTGAAAGAGTAACATATGTAGAGTTGGGCTCGGATGTTTTTCCACAACCATAGGACACGACAGAAGCCGGCTCCGGTCCGTGTGCGCCACATTCCAGTCGGTGGCACTCGGGCCAGCTCCGGGGCCAAAGTCGAGCCGTGGAGCCGGCCCAAGTAATGGCATCATTCATCAGGCCGCCGGCGAGCCAGCATGTTGGATCTGGGTCACGGTTGAGCCAAGGCTCTGTAGCTATCTGGGAGCTTTTTAGTGAGCTGCACACACAAGCGTCAGGAGCCAACACACATCTAACACGGGGACAGACGAGGGCCCCGGAGTCATTACTGGAGAACAGAAGGTTGATTGTTTTCCTTACCTTTAGTATCAACACCGCAGGATGGGGGGAGGAAATGGAGCAGAAGGCAGAGGAGCAGGAGGAAGAGCCACGACAGCACCGAAAAGAGAGAAAGAAACACATTTTTATTAGAATTAGAATCCGAACAGAGTGTTTATAATGTGAGTGAGCTGCTCCTTGATAGGAAGTCATCTAACCACGCTAAACCTCCGGACTCATTATATCAGCCCCACTCTGTTTACTCAGCAGAAACGCAGCCAAACAGAAAGCAGATGTGAACTCAGCTCAGCGTGTTATTGGACAGATGACTGTGCTTCCTGAAGGATGAGGCAGCAGAATACCAAACACCTTCGCCAAACCCCAACATGGCTGCAGCTGAATGTTAACCCCCTCCCCCTCGCTGCGAAGGCCCAGCCTGTCTGCTGCATCGCCGCGTTTGCCGGTGGCCGGCGTGTCCACAGTCGGCGAGGAAAATCCCTGCACATTTGTTAAGGTAGCGGGAATAAAGCCTCTCTGACTGGAGGTAAAAATGGAGAGAAAAAGAAATATCCCTGACAGGGTATGAAAACGGAGATATCGGCGGATTTGAGCCTCCGGATGCCAATGATAATCAGCTGAAGTGTGACCGTATGGCTCGGGCTAATGCACACCTTAGAATGTGGAGAATGTGGAGTCTGGAGACGCCGGCCGGCTCCTGCACTTAAACGTTACGGTTGTCATCGCCGATTGACTCGGGGAAATGTGAGACTCGGGGCAGCGGGGAGGATGACCGGCTCCCCCGGGGGGGGGATGAAACAGACAACACACACACACACACACACACACACACACACACACACACTCTGTAACAGCTCTGAATCCAAACTGCCAGCATTTATTCAGCGATGTCAACTTTCGCCTCCAGCTGGTGGAGAAAAACTGCTGAAGAGCAACGAGGCAAACAAATCTTTCAGAAAATATCATATATATATAAATATATATAATTTTTTTTATTAAGGATAAAATAACTCACTTGTCACTTATAATGCAATCCATCCGTTTCTTACCATCTGACGTGTTCACAAAGCGTATCTCTGTCAAAACTGTCAACACTTGAAATATGTTACTTAAGATGCAGATAAAGATGCACTTCCTGGTTTGGTTCACAGTTTAGCTGGAAGGAAATAAATGAAGGTTATTTCGCATTACCTCCAAATGTTTAAAAAGTTACCAGTGATTTGTGAGTACAAACGATTTAAAAAAAAACTCAAGGCTGAATATCGGCTGCAGGTCTCGTGGATACTAAATACTAAAAAGGTTTTTTAACAAGATTTTAATGGTTTATCTTTTATGGAAAAAAGAAAAAAGTAAACTGCCATCGGACAAATCTGTAGCTCTTACAGGACAAGTTCATTAATTGGTGACATTTATCAAGAAATCATTCAAAACACTTTCTAGTTCTGGCATTTTAAAGTGTTGATTTTCTCTGTTTTATAATCATTGATTCATTGTATAAGAAAATGAAAACCACTCTTTTGTGGGGGAATAAAAAAAAAGGTTCTGGACCTATTATTATTGCTCAGGGCTTCACTCTTTTAACCGACCGTGAAGCAGCGCAGCATCGACAGCTCTGGCGGGTTCCTGAGGCCCGTGATGGACGGAGGTTATAAAAATCCCATTTTACCAATAAAGCAAATAAGCGGGCCGAGCGACGTCGCGTCTGTCGAGGAGCTTATTTGTCAACAGGTTCCATTTCACCTTATTGTCAGAACAAAACTGCCCAGGAATTAAATGCCAAACACAAACAGCCTGCAGCCGCTCGGCCTCACTCGTCTGAATCGACGAGGTCTCGGCACAAAGGTCACCTGTCACCGTTCACGCTAACGCGGGCAGCAGGTTGACGTCTGGGTACTGTTTGCACCACCGTGGCAAAACACCGTTTCAAATGTGAAAGCTGAGCCTGTCAAAGGAACACTCAACTGGACTTTCTCATCGCATGCTGGGTCTTTATTTGGCTTTTTGGCACAAATATCTACATAGGTTTGATTTGTTTATTGGCCCTTTCAGAGCAGACGAAATGATGAAGTCACAGCTCTGCTGGAACACTAATCACATAGTAGAGTAGGGGGCTAAAGATGTATGCTGGAAATGTCATCTTGCTGCGTTGTTGGGTGCCAGGATCGGTGTTGGACACATTTGAAATGATGAACTGTTGCTAACAGGCTAAACTACTAGAGAGATGAAGAGAAAACAATGCTAACAGTATAGCCTGCTCCTAACCGCAGCTGTGAGCTATCGGCTATTAGCATTTTCTCTCCATCCCTTAAATTTATCACTGATAGTTCATGACTTTTCCTTTTGACTGACTTTTCATTCAGTTATAACAATTTGTTCACCCTCAATAAGTCTTTACTACGTCTAAACAGCGCTAATGCTGGCCACCAGTCCACCGTTTCTGTAACCAGAGTAGCACGGTGGAATTGGTGAGCTAACTAACGGGCGACTGGCTACTGTGCTAGCCGTCTCGAGACGTCGACAAACAAGCCGCAGAGCTCCACTGTCCACCCGCCTTTTTCCTCCCGCCAGATTATAGTCTGGATTTAAACAACTCATCTGCAGGAGGGATTCTGGATTCTGTTAGGATTCTGGTCTCTAAGGAAACAGGCTTCGAGTCCCTAAACCCCCCATCGCCAGTCCTTATAGCTTCTGTTCCACTAGGGTTGGTAAGTCAGTAAAGACTTGTGTCTCTCCATAGTATCTAATACTACTATTACTAATACTACTAGTACTATTACTACTACTGCTACTACAACTAAAACTACTATTACTACTACTACGATTATTACTAATATAACTACTACTACTACTACTACTATTACTATAACTACTATTACTACTACTACTACAACTATTACTACTATAACTACTATTACTACTACTATTACGACTATTACTACTACAACTACTATAACTACTCCTACTACTACTACAACTATTACTACTACTACTATTTCTACTATGACTACTACTATTACTACGACTACTACTACTACTATTTGTTATTTATATTGATTTGGACCAGTAAAACCATTGCATAATACCTAATAATCAACACCACATCCAAATGTCCCTTTCCACAGAATAACCAAGTACAAGTACATCGAAAATCAATTTCCACAACAGATGAAGAGCGACCTGAAACGTGTCTCTGATCTCTCAGACTGCTGTTTCCTCTAACCTGTCAACAACTCATTCATCCTCCCTTTCGTCCTTACGGGTTCTCATATTTCTCAGGGTGATGAGTGTGATCGTGGAGCAGTATATTGTATTTCTGAGAGCTGCGGTGCTTTTCAACCCGTGAACAGTTCAGCACCCTGGACGGTGTCATGTAAGCACAGGATCGATACCAACCTATCAGCGTAGAGCCTGCTGCTCTAATGAGAGACGTGGGGCCCCTGTGGACCGGTAGGCCTCATAGGAGGTGTTGCATTAAGCCTCTAGCAGTTATCTCCTCCGACACTTTACTTGACGGATCAATTTATTTAGTCAAACAGCAAAATATATAACATACAAGAGCTGGGTAGAAACTCTGCAACACTGGACGCCGAGTAGGAGATATTCTGGAATTTTATACAAAGATCCAAATGACCTTATTTGCAGTCGAAGGTGTCCTGCCAAGTTTTAAAGGCTTCTTTTTTCTAACAGTAAAAAAATCATGACTGCCAAGACGTTAAATAATCTGTATGTGACGCACCCTACTGCTGCATTATGGGTAGATAAACTGATGTAGTATAGAGAGAGAGATGGTCCACACAGGGAGGGAGGAGGGGTCCAACAAACACAGGACTTTAACCCAGGAGACCTCTGTTGGTGTGTGAAGTTGTTAGCAACGTGACTCGTTAGTGCCGATAGCCAAGTCTGTCACTCTATAATCACTTGAGCCGTTAACTCTCGAGTTTGTGTTTTTTGGCCTTCATTTTTTCATCCATCATCCGATAAAATTAGTTACGTACAGAAATCTTTGCACACTGAGTCCGATGTGTTTTTTAAAACATATCTGTTGCGAAAACTCGAAAAGAGAAATAAACAGAGTCATCCAACATTGAGGATGATTTCTGTGATCGTCTCATTTTTGGACCAAGAAAAAAAGGAGCTGAGAGCAGAGAGTCGGACCCAGATCAGTTCCCACACACGGGAGCTTCTCCGCCGCCGGTTCACCGATTTAAACAGACAAACATTTGCACCACAAGCCCACAAGGTTTCTCTACGTCCGCCCACCTCAGCTGGCAAACCGCCTGCCAGTGAGTTACACAGGAACACAGAGCGAGCTCCAACACACTGATTCACCGTCTCTGCAGGAGGAGTTTGTCATCCTCCGATTCGTGTTCAATAATTCCAGAGGTACAGAGACGAGCCGTCAGCTGATCACTCCCCCGAGAGTTTAAATCTGATCACTGACACTGAGTTAGTCGTCCATTTGTAAAAAGAAATGCTTGTTTTTTAAGTGTTTTAGTCCTGAAGCTTAATTCCTTTTTTATTTCCCTTTAATCCGCCCACATCACCCCCATGAACGCCATGAATTCATTGTGTAAAAATTAAACAGAAACTCGTTAATAAAGAGCAGAAACACTTTGCTTCACTCTTCCAGTAGCAGATACTGTGTTTTTTGTCTTTCTAAATACCCATCATGCCTCTCTGTCCTCTCACTCTGGCCTTCAGAAACTAGACCAGAAGGTGGATCCTGATAGTGGATTAGGAACATCGAGTTCGGGCATCCTAGCATTGCTATCATTAAGCATATTAATATTTCATCGCCTGCTGTTTCAATCTACAATCAGCTGTTGGCACGCCGTCCGAGGGAGTAAATAAAGTGTTTTTCTGTGTGTGAAAAAAGGAACTCAGTCATCACATTTGAACTTTACTTTCCAGCCAGCGATCGATGGAAGGAGAACTTTTCTTTAAAAAAAAAAAAAGGTCAGAGGAAACCTCTTTGTTTGAGCTCTGCTTCCACAGGCAGCCTTTCAAAACAAAAGCTGACGCACGCCAGAAGAGAGAGAAAATTCTGCAGTCGGAGATTTGATGTGTTTATTAAAATTTTCTATACGAATGAATAATCTTCAAACTGGAAATACCGAGGCAAGTTCACACCAGTTGCAACAACCTCTCCACCAAATCAGACACCTCAGTCTCCCTCCCATTCACGGTCCTGCTCGTCAGCCTCGGAGCTGCAAACATCCACTCCTGTGATCAGAAGCCGTGTTTGCTCCAGAGACGCTCATGTGTCGACTGAATTGTCGGGTTGGCCCCGATACACAGTCACAATACAATCCTATTGTGATTTTAAACAATATGGGATATGCTGAGTATTGTGATAACCTATATTGTTTACCATTATCAAATCATGCAGTTTGTCGATTGTTTTGTCCCATATTATTCAGTTTTCACCCGGGTTCATCTCGCTTCAAGCGTTTTTTTAACTTCCTGTTGACCACGCCTGAAAAAAACCAACCACTCAAACCATCTAGTGGGCTGACAAAGCTGAATGTTTCATTGGAATTTGCAATAATAATGGTTTAAATAATACTATAAGATTGATACTTGATACTACATGTATTGATACAATGTGTACTTGAGGTTGGTTTCAGACATTCATGTTCCCCACAGGATGAACTGTCGACGTTGATGATCCCCTGACCAATGTACTTCAGATTAGAGGCCCGTACTTTGTGTTTAGAACTGAAGAAGTCGAGTGACGAGGAATCAAAAAAGTAACCGTGCTAGAGGACGAGAGGAGAAAAGCCCCGCCGACCCTCCAGCTACTTTAATTGCGTTAATGGAAACAACAGGTGACCCCGTTCAGGCTAACAGCATCGATCCCCCGTTTGGCTCGGGACTTCCTGACCTTGGAGAGATAATTTCAGCGTGGCAGTAAATTAGAATCCACGGTGCTGCAGCGGGGAAGGAGGCGTCGCCCTGCGGTGGAGGCGTCGCCCCGAAGCGGGCGAAACACTCCCATCACAGGTCAGGTTTGTTTTAAAGAGACGCTCTGGGAGTCGAGGCTGTACGTTTTTAAATGTAGCCAGGAGCGTCCTCGTCGCCACCCCTCCCCCGCTCCATGAATCCCCCATTACATCTCTCCGCTCGGCAGTCGTTAGTTATTTTAAGTGTGCACCTGTAGGTCGCAGGTGGAATCGGCGTCCTGCAGCCTCTAATGTGTGTTCGGGCGTCGGAGCACAGCGTCCACACGGAGACAGGGACATTCGTCTCGGCTGGGTGGATCGATGAGGGGCCGTCGGCCGCATCAGACCTTAACATTTACACATACTTAAGTGTTCCCAAATGTCCCTGCAGGCCACCGTACACTCCCCTAACCATTACCCAGTTAAATCTAAGTATCTGCCTCAGTCTGGCTCCTTTTTCTGCTGCTTTAACGAATTTCCACAACAAAAGTATATTTAAAATATACTCAAATTATATACATGTTAAATGTTGATAAATAAGAAAATCATTCTTAATAATAAATAATAGGAATTTGTGGGTTCATAAAACAAGGATGGGACAGTTTTCCTGAAACAGGGAAGCTGTTCAGCTTCTGAGCTGGAAAAAAGGATTGTTTTTGGTTTCTCTTTTTTTTTGGTTTTACTCAAAACTCAGAGGTTTCTCTTCAGTGCAGCAACAACAACAACAACATGGATCCAATCTCGACATGCATGAACAGAACAACACTGCTTCAACATGCAGGGGATGAGTTTTGTCTGTTTGCTGTTGTTCTGTTTTCGTCCTACAACTTTAAACCTTGCACACTTCTTGAAGGTTAACTGGAACATGTTTGTCCTCCGAATCTCATGTTGGGCGTACGCTTGTCCTGAACTCAACCCTCTCGTGTCACTTCTAATTACAAAGAAACAAGATGGCGACGGCCGAAAGCTGAACTTGAGCCTTCAAAACCCTCGTCGCTTCCTACTTATTTACCAAAACGTCCCAAAAAAGGCATTTTTGATCTGCATCACTGAAAACTGAAACATTTAGTCCATCGATAGAAATGCACTGGTTCAAAAACGCTGCATGAATGTTTAATAACTACCGAAGAAGATGGAGATTACTCGTCCCTCGGCGGTCCCACACTGTACATGGAGCTCATTAATGGTTGGGTTTCTTACAGTAGGATTCTTTAGAGGACTTGTCGGAGTGACTCGGCTCTTCTGACCCTCTACAGTTTGACTGATAGGACCTTTATGGATCTGTAAGCAGCTGTTAGCCGTGGTGCGAGCTTCCTGCAGACCGGCGTGAGTTAATCTGAGCCGTTTGAATCTCCGCTTTGTGATCGGCACGGATCGAGTCTTTTCCGGAGACACTGAGATATTAAACTGCAGCCAACGAGGTCAACGGGGAGGAGATTTACTCCGGATTTGATTGGCTCGGGTTAATTACGCCGAGAGCCAGACATACTGCGTGTGTGTGTGTGTGTGTGTGACAGAGGTCAGCTATTCTAATCAAGCAGAGGGTGGAAGAACACTCCACTAATATATATGAAAACTTTTCCTCTTTCCTCCTTCATTTTCTCTTCAAACACCCTCCCTCCTCCTCGACGCTCCTCTTAACACCTTGATTCGTCTCTCGTCCTTCACTCAGACGTCTTACTTCTATTAACCGTCTCTCTCTCCGCCAACAGCCCTCAAATCACCTGACGTCCTTCCCTCTTTCCTCACATCCTTGCCCTCCATTCTCCTCCTTGCCTCAGACCCGTGTCTCCTCCTCCTCCTCCTATCCCTCCCTCCCTCTGGGAAACCTCACCATCCACAGTCTCGCATTACTTTTTGATGAGGTGTTATAGATTATTCAGATCACTTCCCTCCCAAATGAGGCTGCAGTGCTCTCTCTCTCTCTCTCTCTCTCTCTCTCTCCTTCCCTTTCTACATTTCTGAACATTGATTACCCTTAATGAACTAGCCAGCATTGTGTGTGTGTGTGTGTGTGTGTGTTCAGCATGTTTAAAACATGCGACGCCGCTGTGAGTGTGTGTGTGCAGGCAAACAGCTAATTACAAAGTGTTTTCTCTTCAGGCGGCGTTTGGCGCTCTGGCATCTGTGACTCCTTCCTGCCAATTAACGGCCAATCAGAGACAAAGTGAGGTTACATCCAGATATTTAACAAGCACAGATGTGTCAGCGATCTGAGGCGTTAATGGTAACAAGCGAGGTTGTCAGTTCTTACTTTGTCATTATGCAGATTGGAGATATTTTTTTTTTTTTTTTTTTTAATTGACCTTGCTTTAAAAGTGACCTCAAACTCAGTCAAAAAATAATATGCAGTTAGCAGCAGAATGAGAGATTAGTGGACAGACACAGAGATGCACGCTCACTCACAAGTGATTCACAAAACCTAATAGATATGTGGTGTCCTGGCTCTTTGAGGAAAATAAAAAACTAAAAGACAGAAGCAACGGAACGGCTTCCTGTTGATCATTTGGAGCCAGAAAACGATGAGATGGACTGAAACTCCTCATCGTCATGGGAACCATCGTCTTCAAAGAGCATCCTAACAGTGGTTTTGTTGCCTGACTCCGGCGGTTTAACGTCTCCCCGTGCTGCAGTGAAGGAAACATCCGGCTCTTGTGTTTATGGGTCTCCGGCTCAGTTGGTCAGTAAACATGACCACTTATAAACACGTAACTTCCCACTTTCTAGGGGTGCACCTGTCACACTTAATGAGGTGACACCTTTGCTGGATGGGAGCATGCTACAAGTTCCCCCCCGCCTCCAGTCTTTGTGCTAAGCTAGGCTACACACGTCTTGGTCTGATTGAACTTAACGCAGCTTCCTACTCTTCTCCGACAGACAACAACATACAATTAACACGCCGCCGCGTTAATTAGTGACTCGAGTGACTTTTTAACTCCTCATCGACATGACGGATGTCGTGTCACCTCCATAATTCAGTGTACAGATACAGACGTGAACCGAGTGGCCCTCTCTGTCTGTTTAGCATAATGCCGTAGCTCTTTGTGACGGTTCCCACGGTGACGGGGTGGACCCCGGGATGATTACCCCGGCATGGATAATGGTACGGCTGAGAATATACGACCAAGGAAGATGAAAGGCGAGGACACAGTGGTGAGATGAAAGGTGCATTCACAGCTCTCAATCATAAAAACCTCCAAAACCTTCACTTGTGAGTGTTTACTTCCAGTCTCAGAATGATGACTGGATCACACAGAGCAGATCTCAGGCCAGCTCTAACACCACACACCTGAGTGTTTCACACAGAAGCAACAGCAACTTGCTTCAGTTGCTAAACGAACTAGATGGACTAGAAGGACCAGATGGACTAGGACTAGATGGACTAGAGGGACTAGAAGGACTAGACGGAATAGATGGACCAGCTGGACGAGAAGGACGAGAAGGACTAAATGGACTAGAATAACTAGATGGACTAGATTGAATAGAAGGACTAGAAGGACCAGATGGAATAGAAGGACTAGATGGTCAAGAAAGACTAGAAGGACTAGATGGAATAGAAGGACTAGAAGGACCAGATGGAATAGAAGGACTAGATGGACAAGAAAGACTAGAAGGACTAGATGGAATAGAAGGACCAGATGGACAAGAAATACTAGAAGGACTAGATGGACTAGAAGGACTAGATGGACAAGAAAGACTAGAAGGATTAGATTGAATAGAATGACTAGATGGACAAGAAAGACTAGAAGGATTAGATTGAATAGAAGGACTAGATGGACAAGAAAGGCTAGAAGGACCAGATGGAATAGAAGGACTAGATGGACAAGAAAGACTAGAAGGACCAGATGGAATAGAAGGACTAGAAGACTAGAAGGACAAGAAGGACCTTGTGTATGTCGACATGTTTCGGTTTGGAGGACTCGTCATCAGGAGATTACAATCTGCCATCAGGTTCTTTCTGTCCGACCTCCCTGCAGAACACTTCCTGCCATCAGCTAATTTGAACTCCGGTTGTCACGACTACGCCTTTGACCCAAGTCTCTCACCCTCCACACCTAAAACCAATTTCCTATTTGAGTCGCCACATTTAAATCCATTCAGAAACTCAGGAAAAACACACATTTCTTCCACTTCCAGCTTCCCATTACATCACGGCGAGCAGGCCGCCGTTACGGCTTCCCGTCTCTCTCCATTTGTTCTCATTCTGGAGAAGCGAAACTGAACGTGTCCTTGTTGACGTGGTTGCCGTGGTGATCAGCGAAGTAACAGAAAAAGGTGAAAATCCCACCGTGGACCGGAGGAAACACAGAAACGGCCTCCGAGCCCGGAGCGATTAGTCTCAGCTAAACTTCATGTAGTTTAGCTTAAAAAAAAGAGCGCTTGCGTTGATGATGTCATAATGTCAAGGGCAGGAGGACTTCCTGCTTGTGACTGCGACATTAGATGGATGCCACACAAACAGGAGCATCCAGGCATGAACGCAAACCCGGGCCCAGATGGCAGCGTGGCCATTTGTAGCAGGTTGGGAGTGTGTGTGTGTGTGTGTGTGTTTTTAAGCGTGTATTAATGAGCGTGAGTCAGAGAGGAGAAGGGCAGGATGGTATATTGGTGAGCTGCATTGTTACCGTGGAAACATTCAGACTAATAATGTCTGCATGGAAAGACTTGGAGAAGTGTTTTTACAGAAGTCATAACTGCAGATTAGAGGACGTCGTTTCTGGAATAGTAATAATAAAGAACAGTATTTATAGAGAGAGCTGTAATGAGTCCTACAACCAAAACATGACTCAGCATGTTCCCACTTCCTGTCCCCTCACCTTTAAGCAGGCGGAGGTGGAAAAGTCCAATAAATGACGTCCTAACGTGTTTTCCTTGACTTCGGCGGGAACTAGGTGGAGGAAACTTTTTTTTTTTTTTTTTTACATACCGGTCTCACTGCTCAGGACGCTCTGACCTGATGTCTGACCTGATGTCAGATCACCTGACTGAAGCTTTTACTGTGTCTGGTTTTATGGTGGATGGATATCCATCTCTGCAGTTTGATTGATGTATTTAAAAGCGCACACGCACTTATAAATTTCTACTTGAGTAATTACAGCGACCCCCTTCAGCACCAGCAGGTCCAGGATCAGCTTTCTAGAAGCTTCCAGCTCTGATGAAACGGTTCCACAGCAGTCGACACAGACCAATAATCTCACATTCATGTGTTCTTTGTGATTTGTTCTTAAACACAATTTGTGTCGATAACAATATTTCAAATATCAATCCCACGAGGCTGCATGATATCTGAACAGAACTGCCCGTCTTCTCACTGACGGTCTCCTTTACTGACGTTTAGAGGCATCAGGACTGAGACGGTTTCACAAGAGTATAGAGTTCCTCATGGGAACTTTAAATAGTTTCTATTAACACACACACACACACACACACAAACGCACACACACACACACACACACACACACACTTGTCCAGCATCATTAACTATTACACATGTTGGTGTGAGAAAACTCTCTGAGGGCATTGCAAGATGAGCATGTTGAGTACAGGACACACACACACACTGCCTGACTAGTGACTATTCTGGGGTGTTGGGCTGGTGTCGGCTTTCCGTTCCGACGATGAATAAAACACGACGAGCCACGAACTCTTGTGTCTCATCGATTATTTAAACGTTTCACCCCGACAACACATGTTTGCCCTCATTACCCCGACTCCGCCCCCACACTGTTCAGACTCCGCCCCCCACGCCAACTCCTTGACGAGAAGACATCGGTTTCCTTTCCTTCCTTTCAGCCAAACGGCTGTTGCTGAGGCGTCCTGGAAGGACGGAGCCCGGCAGCTGGCAGTCACACTGATCTGGCATTATGCGGTCTGGAGACTGAACCAGTCCTCCTGGTACCCCCCATCCCCCACTGGCCTCTCTGCAAGGATGCGCCGCCATCTAGTCATATTATTTACAACAACAACAACAGAGTTGCACACAGCTGGGATTATTGTTTGGACTTCCTTGATATCTCCGTGTCCTAATCTGTTATTTTGGAGGGATTTTTCAGCATGTTGATCCATTTTTGAGTGGTTGAAAAACGTAGCACCAAACCTGTTTAGCAAACGCAGGGAACGTATGAGGCATGGTGATGTCATCACATGATTCAATGTAGTTGTATGTATGTATGTAGTCCAAAGTAATACTATTCTAAGCCATTTAACACTTTCACAATTGATGTATTATGTTTAATGCATCTAGTGTTGACCTGGTAGCGCCCCCTATAGGTCCCTAAGACGTGAGTATGGAAGGGGTTAAACACAGGCATCCAGCAGGTTTCTGTTACGGTTTATGCATGGATGGCGGGACACTGAAACCATTCTGTGTTGGTGATTGGCTTGTTTACAGATTATTTCAATGAAGCATGTAATTGTTATCCTTTCTTTTCTGCATCTGTTTCATCCACTAACTGATGAATTATGAGCAATGCTTATTCATAGAGAGATGCCGTGTGATCTTATGTTTCATCTGGACTTTTACTATTATCACTAAGATTCACGGCGGATGAGGATTTTCACCAATTAGCCGCACAGGAGCTAAAGGAGCTGCAGAAGGAATGGAAACACAAGGGATTGTGGGTAAAAGGAGGCGGTTTCTCATGTTTGAGAAGATTCAGCAGTGAGGTTGACGCTCTGCCGTGAACGTTGCTCTTAATTATCTCCTCTTTAACCCCGCGATGCTCTGTCCTTCATCTCCATCCACCAGCCCTCCTCTCACTCCCCCCCTTGATTTGCTGCCAGCGTCTTTCCTTTATGGGCTCTCTCCATATATTTATGCATTTAACTGTCAGCAGAGAGTGTCGTGGGGGGGAGGAGATGAGAAGTCCCACCTCTGCTAAGCTCCGGCCTTTTTTCACTTCTCTCCTCTTCATCAGATGTGTCGGCCAACATAAGCCGGTTAAATCTCTCCGATCCAATCTGTCAAACTTCCAACCAATCACTTCAATCCGCCCATGTGTGATTTCCTCCCGTAAACAGCCTCAGAAAGTCGAGCCGCGTCCTTGGAAACGCGTCTTAGACAGCAGCGTTTTCTTTTAGCTCCAGTAAGAAGAAAAAAAAAAAAAAACGATTGGACTCCAGGAACGACGTTAGCGAAATCGCTCGTTAAGTCGCCTCTTCAGAAACACACAGCGAGTGGGAATCTGCTTAAAGGGCTAAAATAGAAAGTTTGAAGCTTCGGTTTTAATCCTGCCGCTTGCACAACATAACGTGTGTAAATGAACATGATCCATGTACACGTTTTACCATCTGATGCCTCTTTTAGAAGGACAAAGACAGTTTTCACTGCATTTCAAAACCAAATGAAATCACACAGCAGAAGTGACTCATGAAGGAGTCGACGTTTGGACAAATCTACACTTCATACGGTTTCTCTCCATTATAGAGGACGAACTGATCGTCGGAGCGTTTAAACAGTAAGGATGTAATCGACTTGTTTATGGCACAGCTGATGAATGACTTCATTCGGTTCTCTGGAGCTCCTCGTTTAAAACCAAATAATCAGCAAAAAGGTGCGTTGCATTTTCTTTTTCTGGGGATCACAATGCTCATTACCACCTTACTGTAACGTGGCAATCTAGCAGCACCATAATATGTCTTTTATACAACGTCAATCAGCAAATATAAATCAAGAGACAAAAAAAAAACACAGTTACATAATTGAATATCAACGTGTTATCGTGGATGAATGAGGACCAGTATTTAACGTTTATCAGCGCTAGCACCGATAAAAGTGTCTCCGATCTAAATCCCAGGCTCCCGGTTGTGACTCTGTCGACTTTTCCATCACTTTAAACCCAAATGGAATGTGTTTGGAGGAAAAACTCACTGAGGGAAAAACAAAAAGTTGGTGAAAGTTCTCTAAGTAGTCGCGCTAACGAACGCTGCCTGCACCTTCACAAAAGAGCGCCGCGTTACATCATCGGCTTTAAAACTTCCCTCGCCACCACAAACTGGAGCCGCTTCCCTCAGAGAACCATCTTCTCCACAGAACCTCTCCCAGCGCTCCGACAACAACACAAAGACACACTAAGAAAGAGGCAAAAGAGTGATGTGATGGCTGAGATTTTTATTTTCTTTTAGCCGTTAGCACTTTGAAACTTTCTTTTTAAGAAGTGCTCACGAATAGAAACCTCGCTTTCAGATAAACCTCAGTCAACCTGCCGGAGGCTGAAAACCACGATGGATCGTTCCTTCAGCACCATCCACCTGTCTCACCCCTCGTGGGACGCCTGTCTCCCCCCGCTGTGTTTAAGGTCACCGGTCAGTCTGGCTCGTTGGTATTTCTTTGATGAAACACTAATTCACTGTGGCAGGATGCTGCGAGCCCCCCCCTCCCCCCGCGGTCTAGTCAGCATTACATGACCCCCGCGGCGGTGCTGACCTCTCGTTTATCAGTGATACCCTCCCCGCCGGGGAAAGAGCGTCTCCGGCTCAACTCCAAGCTCTGACTCTGTTGCCCAAGTGGATCTACTTTCCGTTCCCATCCGTCCGATCAGATGTGACGGAGCAGAAATCCTTTTGTTTCAGTTACAGCGATGCAGTTAAAGGGAAAAAGTCAACGTCTCGAGTTTAAAATGTTCACTGATGTAAAGCACTGTCACCATGACGACACAGCATCGAGGCTGACCCTATGACCTCTTTACACTTTGCATGAAAATGCTGGTGGTCGGATAAATGACATCCAATTAAGAGACTCGTTGGCCGTTAACAGACGTACAGGAAGACACAGACAGAGAGCAGGCAGGCATAGCAGGATGGAGCCATTCAAAATCCAGCACCTGACTTGTATTCAGCTGCAGGTGTCCATATGACAGGTGAGTCCTGGAGACTGTGGTGGACTTTAAAAGTGGCATGACATTGTCCCTGGACCAGGTGATGAGATTTATCTCTCCCAAAGGTCTCGTCATCGTCATCTCCCTCAACAAATAGAAGCAGGTTTTAGGCCCAGATTGGCTCCGGGTCGAGACCTTTAATACGAGTCATAAAGCATCGCTGGTAAGAGGAGCAGACGACAGCCGTGAGTCCTGTGGGAGACATGAATCACACTCTTCTACATCTTTGCTCAAGAAGATTCAGTGATCATTTCTAGTCTGTATTAGTGTAAAAAAATGAATTACTAAAAGAAATAAATCGGGGCTCCACGTGTCCCTCGAGATCCCGGTGCTTCCACTCAAAACACAAATCAAGCTGCCGATAAATGCCATTATGTGAAGGAACAATCTGCTCTGTGGAGCATCGCTGTCCTCGTTTCACCTCCGAGTGAAGCAGAGAGCAGCCGGCCGCCCACAGACCTGGACCGCTCACCGACCTGGACCAGAGCCGGCTCTGGTGTGAATGCGCTGATAATTGTCCTCCCATCCACTTCAGCCACCGAGCAGCGTGGTCCACCTGTGGTGCATCATGGTCCACACTCAGCTCTAATAAGAGCTAATCATCTGCAACGTGCCCCATGGCTCCGTGTCAGCACACGTCCTCCACACTGGGCTGCGTTCAATGACAATGGGAAGGTTTTTAAATAGTTGGAACCTCTTTCCAAACACCTCCTCCTCCACACGGGGTTGCGTTCAAGAAGAGGAGGAGGAGTAGGCAGCTTTTTAAAAATGTGTTACAAATAGAAAGCAGGCAAGGTCGGAGCAAGTGCATGTTCAAGAGGGCTAATGTTGTATTGGGTTGTATTGGGTATGTAAATCCTGCAGGCAAAGATCAACCAAAGCCACATTCAACAAGAGCACGGCTGCTAAAGCAGATGAATGCGAGTGTTTTTATCAGCAGGAAGGAGCTCCGATAGAGAAAGGTGCAGCATGTTGCTCATCGTGTAAACAAAGGAGGAATAATTGTTGTCATGTCATGTGACCCGAGGTGCGTTAAGCGAAATACGATGTTTGCAAGTCCCGTGGGTCGGACCGGAGAGCTGCGCAAACGAGAGAGCGGGTCACGCCACTTGTCCCCCCCCCCCCGATGCCGACAGTTTTATTAGTTCACGTCGGAACGGCAGATAGGAAATATGTCAGCTGGGTGTCAACGGGCTGCTTTCAAGGTGATGTTTACACCGTGGCATTTTAATATGTGGAGGGAAAAATGACTTTGTAGGTTTGACATGGGGGGGGGGGGGGGGGGGGGGAGTTTAATCGGTTCCTTACAGCTGATGTGACAGCGAAAATGAAACAATAGGAAGTAAAACTCTGGATGATAAATGATGTGAAAACTGTTTCAAAGATAGATTTGGAGCGTATAAGAGCGGCATACGGAGGCTACTTTAGGTCGTTCTAGAAGAAAGGTAGTGAGGGAGTTTCCACCAGCTTCACATCATCAGATCCTCCTCAACACCAGACCTGAACGTGTGCTGGTTAAAACAAGTCGAGGCTCAGCTCAGCTCTCCTCCTGAGGCTCGAGTCCCTCGGTGATGTGGTTGGCGTGGGGATTAAAAAAAAACGTGATTTTCTGAGCCGTCCTCCTCTCCGGAGTTGCACTGCGGCGCTTAGCTCCCTAATGAAACACTGGGATTGTTTGTCACACTCGGCTCGCCGCCGTTCGATTCGCCCTGATGGGAAATAAGGCAGGAGCGACCAGGGAGGGAGACGTTTCCCCCCCCCAAAAAATTGCAAATTTGAATTGAATGAGAGGAGGGCTGAATGTTTGTTTTCATGTGTTGGGAGAAAGATGAAGCGGGTGGAGAGGAAATAATGGAGAGCTTGTCCTCAAGATAAGCCCCGCCCCTCTCTGCTACCATGGAGCCCACACTGTCAGTAAGTGCACTCTCTGAAGGAAACACTCTCTAATAAACTACACAGAGGAGTCTGCAGGATGTCAAACAGGTTAAAACCATCAAGACGGAAGACACGTTCAGTATACCTTTATTAGCTAGCGTAGCAAAGAAGTGCTAACGCTAGGTGATGATGTGCTAACGTTTTTAAGGCAGCAACGTAGCGTTTTGATAATCGTGTATCTGCTTCCAACCTCTCCGTACGCTGAACCAGGACCAGCTCCAAACCCACAGAACCAGCCTGAAGATCATGAAGAAAACTGTTTCGAGGGGCGGGGATTAGCTACCAGTGAAGTGTAGGTAACCTAGCAACCACAAAGCTTTCTGAGTGCCGAGTAGAAACGGAGACATGTGGTTCAGAATTTGACATCAGAGCTGAGGAGGTAGATGATTCTGGACTTCAGTTGACACCTGAAGGCCAGGTTGTGTTCCGGATCCCACATTTCTAAAAGCACACCAGGCCGATCACCAGCTGGAGGTCAGAGGTCAGAGGTCGCTCCTCTGGTGCTCCTTGTAACGGATTTGGTTCCTTTAGTGGGTGTGAATGAGTGAAGCTGGGGAGAAGGGCGAGCCGTGCCGGGTGTTTACTAGACTCAGAGCTGCTGTTGCCAGAAATGAATCATGAATGAACTTGTAATTATTAATCGTGCTCGTGGGGGGCTGTGGTGTGGCGGAGCGGCGGGACCGCTTCGGGGCCTGACAGTCCGACAGAGACCAGACCTGACAGCCCCAGTGTGAAGCGTGTTTTAACGGTCGGGTGGAATGCTGGGTAATGCTGGGTCTCACGTGTGAAGCTGTGAAAGAGATCATTCAAGGGATTCACAACATTTGAGGAGTTCATTTCCCAAATGTTTTGTCTCAAACGTGTTGAAAAGGTGCTCGGAAAACATAGCATTAACGTGTCAAACTGGGAAGGTTTTATTTCTGAAAGGACTTTAATTACTAACAATTAGTGACAAAGACTTGAATCCCTCTCGTTACGGAACGATGCACACATGAATGTCTGCTAATGACAGAAAAACGTTTTCATTTTCATGTAAAATGTCACCATCTAATATCCATAAATGATGAATCCTCCCCGTTTTACTTTGTTCTGTTGATGAACACAACAGAAGCAGAGGGATTCTGGGAGTTTCTACTAAAATACTAATAAGCTTGACATTTCCAAAGTTTTTTTCATAATCTAGCAATAATAGTCACATGACCAATAGTTATTACAAGAGTCTTCTACAACTTCCTAGTGTTATATGACTGATGATGATTTCATTATCTCCTCCCTTCATGCAGTCACACCAAACTGCACGTACTTCACCCTGTCATTTATTGTATGACATTTTTAAAACAATATCAGGCTTATAGAACCACAAAATAAAGCTTTTTTTTGTTTATTTTAAATGCGGGGTTCAAAATCAGCAAACTGTGAGGACGGAGTGCCGAGCGAGTCTGCTGAGTCAGCATCCAGCCGGGGTCACATCCGTCAGCATCAGACACCCAAACACATATTTCACTGCCTCCGCGTACGGTGAGTCAGGAACGCCGCCACCGCCGCCGGCAGAAACGCACCGTCAGCAGGAAAAAAGGCTCCGCTTTGCATCGCCCTCATATAAACCAGGGAGAGGGAGAGAGAGAGAGAGAGAGAGAGACGGGTGTGAGTGTGCGATAATCGCACAATGATGCCGAGGTCAGGAATCAATGACGATATCAGAACGAAGCTGAGGAGGCGGAGCTGAGGGGGCGAACCAAACGGTTGAAGGAGGATGAAATGATAAAGTCCCTCGAGGGCCACCGTAGGTGGAGAGTGGCGGCCGTGGGAGGGAGTGAAGGGAAACCAGTTCGGTTTGGTTCCTGTCCTGGACCAGACGCCGGAGCACTGAAGCTCAACGTTGACTTTACGTAACAAACGTACCTATTTCAATCGAACACAACCTTTTTCCAAATGAAAGGTCAAGAAGTCGAGAATCGAGTGTTTATGGTGCTTCATGTTTTCTTCGTCAGTATAATGCAGATTTATGAAGACCACACAAATAGAACTACATGCACCTAAACATGATGAGAATGTGAAGATAGAGCTTCCTGTATGAAGCATGAAATTAAAAAGCATTTCTATACAGCAACCAAGCGATCACTAGATATTAGACTTTCCTTCAGAGAGGAAAAATAAGATTTTGGAGATATTACATTCAAAAAACAAAAAAGGATGTTTTTTGTTCATGTGCAGAGCTGGGAGGTGATGATATCTGGAGGTTTCTCCGTGTGGGAACACAAGATAACGTCTGACAGCATCCGTTTACCGTCGATGTGGAGATGGAATACGTTCAGGCTTCAGAAGGAACCGTTGGGAAGGAGGCGGAGCTTAAGATGAAGAACGGAGAGGAGCTCCTCGGTGGGTTTCCGTCCACATTGTTTTCCACTCCGACATGCAGCGGAATGTTAATTCGCCAGGGGAGAGGAGAGAAAGGGCAACAATCACTTTCTCCGTGTTCCTAAAGCCGCGTTTAGCTCCGACGTCCGGCGATGACTCATCGCCGCTGGCGGCCGCCGCCGGGCTGAACACGCATTCAGGGGGAAAAGCACAGGAGCCGCTGTTTGTGGTCCCAAATGTTGAAGACAGATGAAGCACTTTGACAAAAAAAAAACACACACACAATCCCGACTGTTTAAGATGACGGCTGTCACGGAGCACTTAGCCCTCGCTAGCAGGACCACAATGCATCAGGCTGCAGGCGGCTTCTCGCAGCGCCGCGGGAGCTCAGATGATGAAGCTGTGATACGCGATGCTGTACGTTGCGTTGTTGTTGGGCCGAGAGTCGAGCAAAAACAGACTCATAGGAAATAAAACAACTAGGATTTATTTTTAGATGCAAACAATGACATCGTGTCTCAAAAAATAAACCCACTTAGTGCATCCGAGCGCCACATTGCATTCTGGGGCTTCAAAGCTCCAGAATAACTTTTTCACCGCCGTCCAGAAAAGTAAAACATACAAAAAAAAAATACTAAATGTTATCTTTAAGTGTTATTGTCATCTATAGTGGTTGTTTGCATAAATGCGATGTAACTTCTGGACCCCAAAAGGTTCCGAGAACTCAAATCCACCAAGATTTAATAAAAGTCTCATAAAACACTTATACTCTTGAAAATATAACTTACGGTTTTCCTTTTCCAGATTGTTCGTTTTGTCTCTGAAAACATGTTCTCTCTTGATGGAAGCTACAACAATTAAGCTCCCTTGCTGTCTTGAGATTGATTTCTTCGGAGCGCTGAAGAGAAAGTGTTGCCTGGATGTTTGGAAATCATCCTGACAAAACGCACGTCATGACTCATGTGAAACGCTGAGCAGCAGTGAAGCTCCAACCTTGGTAAACTGTGTGTGACTTGTCTCGCTCTGATGTCAAAGATATAAAATACGAGCCGTTAACCAACGGCTGAGGAGGCAAATGAGCCCAGCGGTTAAAGTGGCGCCCGCTGAGTGGAAGTGCTCCGGGTAATCAGCGGGGACGGTCGGCCAAAGGAAATCAGTTTGAAGGAAAACCAAAAGGAAAAAAGCACCAAAGAACAAAACATAAATACATCATCGTCTGGTCCAATCAGAAAGAGAGGATTTGCATAATGAGGCTGCATTCATAACCAGCATGTCTGGATAGATTTCATTGAATTTCTGTCCAGGAGAGAAGAGTGGCTTTCACCAAATCTGAGCAAGTCCAATACAAAAACTAAACCGTCCCTGTTTCCTTTAATGTGTTTTAGAGTTTTCTGTGCATGTTAAAGGTCTCTAAAAGTCCCGACAGGAACGCAAATTCAACCAAATCCCTGCAAATTCTGCACAGATTTGAGAGATCTTAGATATAATCATATTTTTGGGGGATTTACACGTCATATGCTGAGTTGTATAGAAACTCTGTTATGTTAAGTGGTTCTTGCTGTGTATAATGTGAGGTTTTGAACTTGAAGGATATAAAGGACTAAGCTTTGAATTTGCACTTTGTTTTATGATGGAATATATAGATATTTTTTTTGCAAATTGTTCGTATCATAATAATGACGGTGGTATCAATGTTCTGTGCACTTTAATCCTTTATGATATTATGCAAATAAAGCATATTTAATTTTTTGGGAAATCCTGAGCTTTTTTTGGTGAGGTTACATAGAATACTAAAAACAGTTGAAACAATTTTTGCAAATTTTCTTGCTCCTTTACGGTAACAAAAAAAAAAGAAAAAAAAAAAGCTGCCACAAAATGAAAGCACTAAAGCATGTAAACGGGTTCTAGCAGGAACTTAAAACACCAGTATGCACCTGAGAGAGGAACTTGTCCTCGTTATCATCCCGACTCTCAGGTGTGCAGCTGAACAACATCCGTCTCTGACATCAGACGTCGGCGCGGCGACAGCAACGACGATGATGTCACCACAGTCGGCTTCCTGTTAATTGGGGTTTAAGGTGTTTCCACCACATCTGCTGCTAAATCATTCAAAACTAAGACACACATCTGTCTGGGAAAAGTTCTGTGGTGATATTTATGGATTCTAAGAGATGAACTAGATTATATTTATGTTTGTTATCAACGCAGCAGAGACGTCCGTGATAGAAAGTCTTTATAAAATGAAAATACTATTCCCTGCAGGTTAAACGACGATGGCTGAGTTCAGGAAACTAACAGTAACCACGATGGCCTTCATTAAACCGTGAGGAGCTTCACGATCCCACAAGTGGAACGTCTTAAACGTTAATTCAATAAGGAAGCCGATAGAGACCCATATTCAATAGCTACCGGCTCTTTTCCTCTTCCTTACCGATTTAAATGTTAAACACATACAGATGGAGGCCGAGGTGACGGAGGCAGCGGCTCATAGACAAAAGGAAATCAGTTACTGCAGATAGTTTCACTGTTATCAGGCCGAGTCCAGGCAGCACGGAGGGATCAGTGAACGGGGTCCACCGGGGACAGGACCAGGGGCCCAGAGTGTCAGGGGCCCCCTGGCCTTCACCTACAGAATGTCAACTGGCAACATGAACCAAACGTAAAGAAACGTACAACGTGACCACACAGAAACGGACAACACAAAGACACAAAAAGACCAACGCAACCACGGAGAAACAGGACTACGAAGAGACGAAAAAAAACTACAAAAAGGTGGAAAACAAAGAGAGAGCAAAGGTCATCAGGATGTGAGTGATTGTTGTGTTGCACCACAAGCCGCTGAGCAGACAACCCTCCGGTGCCTTGCTCAAGGGCGGTTGGACCAGAATGGTTCCAGTAGTAAACTCATGTAGTAGTGTTGCTGGCGCCTCGGCTTGTTTCCTCTGAGGTCGGGTGATCTCGTTAAACCCCGCCGGCGCCTCGTCTCCCACGCATCGTTTGTATTCTCCCTCCTCTCCTTCCTCTCTTTCTGCCTCCTCCCTCCTCTCCCTCCTCTCTCTCTGCCTCCTCCCTCCTCTCTCCCTGCCTCCTCCCCCGTGAGCTTCATCATTCCTCTATTTGCGAGTAAATCAACTCTGAACTGTGATCTCCGAGCAATTCAAATAGTCTCTCTGGTGTCGGAGGCATCCAGACGCAGGGTTCAGTTCTGAGGCCTCGCCGCTCCGCTGGGAACGGGGAGGGGATACTAATACCAAAATGCATGTCTGACGGTCAGTGTGTGTGTGTGTGTGTGTGTGTGTGTGTGTGTGCGTGTGTGCCGTGCATCTCAAACAGCGCAGTGAAACGGTGAAAACACTAAATAAACCATGTGTTGCTGACCAGGGCACGAGCACAGGGCCATTGCACCACATTCACTGACATGTAGTCAGAGCACGGGTGAACAGGTGTGTGTGTGTGTGTGTGTGTGTGTGTGTGCGTGTGTGAGAGAGAGAAAGAAAGGAAGACAGAGAGACAAATATGTTTGCATTCATCACCAAATGTGCTTGTGTTTTATGCATGTATACCTACTTGGAATCACTGTTTGTGAGCATGTATGTGTGTGTGTGTGTGTGTGTGTGTGTACGGTGTGTGTGCGTGTGTGTGTGCGTGTGTACGGTGTGTGTGTGCCTGTGTGTGTGTGTGTGTACGGTGTGTGTGTGTGTGCGTGTGTACGGTGTGTGTGTGCGTGTGTGTGTGCGTACATGTCTCTACATAATGGATGAATTCGCTGCAGCGAGCAGAACAGGCCGAGCTGGACTCATTTCAAAACGCCTCGAACGCTGCTATTTATACAGAGAGCTGGAAGGAGTTCAGGAGCAGCAGGAGGAGGAGGAGGAGGAGGAGGAGGGAGAGGAGGAGTAGTAGGAGCAGGAGGAGGAGGAGGAGGAGGGAGAGGAGGAGTAGTAGGATCAGGAAGAGGAGGAGGAGGAGGGAGAGGAGGAGGAGGAAGAGGAGGGAGAGGAGGAGTAGTAGGAGCAGGAAGAGGAGGAGGAGGAGGAGGGAGAGGAGGAGGAGGAAGAGGAGGGAGAGGCAGACGAGGAGGAGGAGGAAGAGGAGGAGGAGGAGGAAGAGGAGGAGGAGGGCTGATCGGCATGGCAACGCCACCTCACAGGTGCCCCGTACACCAACCGGGTGGGTCCGTGTTTTCTTCAGAGGAAGCCAAAAAATAAACCTGAGTTTCTTCTGCTGACTCAGCTTCATCCAACGGATTCTACACTTCAGATTTTTTTTTTTTAAACCCACTTAGTCGAGGTCAATCACTCGGTCAGTTCTCAAACGGTTTTCCTCAACATGCAGAGAGAACCGGGCGAGTTATAGACTTCTATGTTATCCAAGATGGCAACAGACCAATGAAGCCATGTAGTTTCTTGAAAAAAACATATTTACAATTTTCTCAGAGTTTTGACGTTTTAGAATGGTAGGTTTGTACTTCTATACATCAGGTTGCCCCCTGATGGCCAGGAGAGAGAATGCAGCGTTAAGGCAATTCAGCATTGGCTTCACTTTCCAGACCCGGAGCATTGCCTTAGGGAGTTGTTTTATTTACGTGAAACAACTCCCTTCGTGTCCCAGAATGCCTTTCAACATATCCCAGAGTAGGTGATTCTGTTAATTCCCACAAAATGTTCACCTGATGAAGCAGCTGTCTGTCTCTCTGCCTTTCTCGCTGCCTGTCTCTCTGCCAGGTACAGGACATAATGTGTGACTGCTTCACCTTAATCCTGCTGAAAGCGTTTAATATTGATCGTTTTATCTTCAGTGTGAAATCAAAGTATTGATCAACTCATTCGTTCTTCCTCCTCAGGACCATCTTCCCCTCCTCCTCCTTCCTCTCCACCTTCCCTCCATCACCTCCTCCTTCCTCTCCACCTTACCTCCATCTCCTCCTCCTTCCTCTCCACCTTCCCTCCATCACCTCGGCTCCTCCATCTCCGGATGTCCATCGAAGGACAGTAAACCGCGGCTGTAAATTGTTCCAATAGCAGACGTCAGAGGGGGCCGTCCTTCCTGACGTCCTGCCTGTAAACTTCCCAGCAGGCATATCTTCCGATAAGGTCGTCCTCACAGTCATCTCCTTCATTCGTACTCCTTCCATTAAAACTACTTTTACAATCAGAGACATCAAATCTTCGGGCCGAGGCAGCACGTTTCTTCTCTGTGATTTCTAGAAAATATGACTCAGACTCCGAACATTCCAACAGTTAGAGGTTTGTGGCGATGCTCTCATTTGGGATGTAATTATCCATTCAGAGGTCAGAGGTCAGAAAGGAAACGAGTCATGAAGATGAGGGGGCATTTAACATGTCAGCATGATTGTTACAATATGTTTCATTCTTCATGTTTAGAACTCTGCGTCAACAGAAAAAAGGGAAATTGTGGAATTTATGGACTTTATTTTGAGTTAAACTCAAAGAAATGATGAACACTGATATTAAATCTAACATTAGCCTTCAAAGAAGAAAATCAACTGAGCTACATCACAGACACACACACACACACACACACACACACACACACACACACACACACACACACACACACACGCACGTCTCTGGAGTCCTTTAACTCAAACTAACCTGCCACTTCACCATTTAAAATCTAATTTGCCACCGGGCGGTTCTCTGTCACGTGACGGCGTCCGCGTCGCCGCTCGACTGCAAAAACAAAAAACAACGACGACGACAACGACTGCATCAACCAACCGCAGCCTCCTTCCTCGTCCAATCTAATGTTCAGCTACAGCGCACCCTTGATTTTATTTACACTGCCGCTCGGCAAGAGGCTGATTAATACACTTCATGCCGAGCAAAGGCCGAGAGGGAGCGAGGGATTGTGGGATTGTGGGAAAAAAAGAAATGAGGAGTGGGGAGGAAAGAGAGTTAGGGAGACGGAGATGCCGTCTGTTTACAGATTTTATTCCCTTGTTCGGTGAAAAACATGCTGCAACAAGATACGGTTTCATTCCCTGGCAACTTCTCTGAACTGTGAAATTCATAAGCCAAGAGTTCAGAGTGTAGGAGCAGAGAGGGATGGGGGAGGGAGGGAGGGGGGGTGGGAGGGAGAAATTAATTACTCTGTGGAGGCGTCACAGTTCATTTGGCCCAGCAAAGGCTGAACACGGAGCTGGCGTTGCACCGGCGTTCATCACGAGGCCGCCGCTTCGTCTCCCTGGCCGACGCTTTCGGACGACATCAGTCCGACTCTCGGTTCATTTAAAAGTCTGGAGAGTCATCCAGCAAACAGCAGGAAGATTGGGACTTACGGAGATGGAAGAGGAGCGCAATTATATAAATCCACCGGATGTGTCAATCAGGGCGGTGCTAACACCACAAACCAGAGTTGGACCTCGTTGCCGCGACGACACCTGGAATAATCAGGATTACTGCAAACGGCGAAGGACGAGGTAAATACCACTCTCCCAAAACATTCTGCTTTAATTAACGCTCGGTGACTTCCGGCGGCGAGAACACGAGACAGCCTTGTTTGAAACCCAACGCGTGCAGAGAGACTGATTGTGACTCCTCCGGCTAATGACTGTGAAATGTGTGTTTTTTTCTTTTTTTCTCCGGTATGATTGGGTTTGAGCGGCGGCCTGCAGGTAAGTCAACACACGAGTCAGACGTGAGCTCGAGTGGTATTTGAAGTCGATGGGAGTGAGGACACCTAACTGTCCTGATACGGGACTGGGGTTTTACAGCTCCGGGGCTGGTGGGACCTCCATGGAAGATCATAACATTTGCAGCTAATGAAATTATGTCTTTCTTATGCAACTGGCAACGTCTCCTGGAATGAACTAGAAGCATGAATGCAGCGATGACTAAAGGATGAAATAGTGCAGCGAATAAGTGGGTCTGGTATAAGCCGTGATGTCATCGATCCACATTTAATCATCAACGCCGTTACAACATTCAGTCGCTCAGAATAGCCCAAGTGAAAACCTCCAAACATCACTTTACAGGAAAGATACAACTTTTATTAGACTGGCACAGAAGCTAGTACTCTATTAGCACCTAAAGTGATCAGATCTGGATGAGGTTCCAGCAGGAACCAGGTCTGACTGTTCCTATTGTACACAGGCTGAACTGGTTTAGTTCATTATTTAAAGAGTGTGTCGAATAACTGCTCCGAAATACAACGATGCATCTCTTTATTGGAATACGTTCAGACATTCAGGTTCACGAGCTCACAGAAGAGGAATCTAGTGTGAGTCTCAACAAAGGGGGGGGTCTGGTTCCAGGCTGGTTTTGTGGATTTGAAGCCGATCCTGGTTTAACAGTTGTGTAATAGTGATACTCGTTACATAAAGAAGTTGGAAGTAGATACATGTTTCTGCAACGTTACGTTTCTACCTAAAACCTGCGGAGCTAACATTACCAGAGCATGCTAGCGCATTTCTATGCTACACTAGCTACTAAAGCTATCTACTAAAGCTATGTACTAAAGCTATCTACAAAAGCTAGCTGCTAAAGCTAGCTACAAAAGTTATCTACTTAAACTAAAGCTAGCTACTAAAGCTATCTACTGAAGCTATCTACTGAAGCTATCTACTAAAGCTAGGTACTAAAGCTAGCTACTAAAGCTATCTACTGAAGCTATCAACTAAAGCTATCTACTAAAGCTAGCTACTAAAGCTAGCTACTAAAAGGTAGCTACTAAAGGTTTCCTGATGATTGTGAAGGTACAGTGTTGTCTTCTCTTTCACATCCTGGATCCATCAAAGCAACACATATGGTAGACCCTGTGCTTCTCTCTGAAACCCCTTAGGTAGACTTGTTTCCAGGGAGTGCAGTTAGTGACAGTGTGGGTTCCATGGCAACTAAACATTGAGGTAATTTTTATCTAAAAAAGAAACAAAGAACAAAACGACTCGTACTACTTCTGTGGAAAAATTGCAGCGTGAGCTACAACATGTAAATGGTTTGTCTTGGGTCAGCAGTGGTGGGGGAGGAGGCGGGAGGGAAACGGGCGCTAACCAGCAGCTGAAAGCTGGCAGGGAGATCGATTGTGTCTGCCAGCCGCCCTGGCAGGAAGCCACTCGTGATTTGGAGGACGGTTCCAAGAAAACCTACCTGGTTGGTAAAACGGTAAAAGTGTTCAAAAACTCTGCCGTTTCCTGCCCCGTCCTCCATCGTCCCTCCTGCAGGACGCCAACTCCATCATCGTCCTGCTGTGTCCTCGTGTCTCCGCTCAGCCTCGTCTACTGAAAATTTGATTCCCATACAAGGAAACTGCATCGCAAACTATGTCAGAGAACACTCTGGGTCCGCCTGGGTCCGCCAGAGACCGGCTGTTTGGTGTCTCGTGTGATCCGAGTACTTTTGTTTGGTTTTTATTGTCATTTTTACCCAATTCAGGATGCCTTTTTTGCTTTGTCGTTTTGTTGCTGAAACCCAATTGTGTTGTTTTGTGATCTCGAAACAGGGTCAGGTATCAGGTTTTTGGTATCAGGTTTCTGGTTCCCTCATGATACATACTACCCTTCATTAGTTTCCCTCGGTACCGCCTGCATCTGCTATGCGAACTAAGCTTTGGGTTTTGTGCAGAACGCTGCTTCCCACCACACCAGAGGGCCCCGGTACGAAGCCACCGGGCTCCCAGACTCGACGGTCCCCCTTATTGATCCATGTTGGAGGCATTTAAATGAAATGCCAGCCAAGCTGAAACCCTCTCGCTCCCCTGAACAGCATGCCGCCTCCGCCGCCGTCACTCAGGACCCCCGCTTCATGGAAACCAATGAAGTGCCTGCACTAAAGCTGCTGCTGAGGGCCATTAAGAGAGAAAGGCTGATGCACCAAAGACTCAGACACCATCACCCCCCTCCCCCCTTCCTACTTTCCCTCCTCTCTCTCCCGTTCTATGTCTCCACTTGACCTCACATCCGACCTCCAATGAATGACTGAGATAAAAAGGTTTACAAATCACCAGGCAGATTCTGGACCCGTCTGAGTTCCTTTCAACACCCTGAAGTCCTAGACTGGGATTCAGTCTTTGAAGGGACCATTAACCTGCATCTTATTATATCAATATTACATTATATCAAAGCATCCTTGAAACTACTTTGTGAACGTAAGTTAAGCTGCTTGGTCACATTGTCCTGAATTAAGAGTAAAAATATTTCCATTCATACCAACTGTTCTGATGACATCATACACAGGAAAACCTCATTACTGGCCTCATTGATTAATAATGAGGCCAAAGCCAGATTAACACAGACCTCCTCGCCATTTTATCTGCAGTATTTCTTCCCACTTTCCTTGAACATAGAACTGTACAGAACTATAGAAATTGATGGGCTTCGATGGAGCCGGTGTCTGAACTGACCGCGGAGAGGTAGCTGAGTTCACCGCCACCACTGGACCGCTGCCACAGCAGCGCTGCAGGTCAGCTGCTGAAGCAGGACTCTGATTTAGAGATTTCCAATACACCATGAATACACCGCGCTGTACTGAACCATGACTCTGCATCAGCAGCCTCCGGGTTCCCCGGTGCAGACCCAGCAGGCGTAGTGTCGACTGGGGAGCCGAGCAAGGAATCCCAGTAAGTCCTGGATGGTCTGGATCTGTGGCTGGTGGACTGCCAAGAGGACCCGGGTAAAAGTTGAATGGATGTAGGAAATAATTGCCCCGATACTGAACTTAATCAAACATTTAAAAAGGTTTTAATTAAAAATAGATATTTAAATTTCACATTTTGAAGCATCTCATTCCCTCTGGAGTCCTAACTATAACCCCATGGTTGTTTGATTCCCTCTCTGAATTGGCGACGTCCGGGTCGTCGTGACAACAGCACTGCTGAAGTCGATGGGGATTAGAATTAGGGGCTAAATTGAGCATCCAGAGTCCAGCGAGTTCGACGGAGGGCTGGCGGTGCAGCTCCAGAGCCGCTGCCAGACCAATTAGAGGCAAAGAAGGGAGTCGGGCCCGGGGTTCGTTAATTACACAGTAAAATGATCCTGAACGTCCCTTAAGAGAGTCGGTGCGGCATCCTGGTGCTGCAGCACCGCCGGTCTATGAGCAGTATGCTATACCCAACATGCAGCAGGGGGGGGGGGGGGGGGGGAGGACCTGAGGAGTTGCTGATCCTCCATTTACACTTAATGGGTAAAGATGTCACCAAGGACACATTCCGCATTTGTTTTAACTACTTAACCTTTATTTAACTGGCTCGTCCTACTGAGATTAATGTCTTGTTCAGGGAGACGGAGTGGAAGGAGTGAGATGGAGTGAGATGGGGGAGAAGGAGTGAGACGGAGTGAGACGAGACAGAGAGAGATGGAGAAAGACAGAGAGAGAGAGTGAGGCGAGGAGTGATACAAGGAGTGATACGAGAAGGAGTGACACAGATTTGAAGGAGTGAGATGGAGTGAGACAGAAAGAGATGAAGTGAGGCAGAGAGAGACGAGACGGAGTAGAAAGTGTGAGACAGGGAGAGAAGGAGAGGGATGAGTGAGACGGATATATGGAGAGAGACAGAGGGAGATGGAGTGAGACAGAGTGAGATGAGGCAGAGTGAGATGAGGCGGAGTGAGACGAGATGGAGTGAGACAAAAAGAGATGGTGTGAGTCAGAGTTGAAGGAGTGAGATGGAGTGAGACAGAGAGAGACGAAGTGAGGCAGAGAGACGAGATGGAGTAGAAAGAGTGAGACAGAGTGATACAGGGAGAGAAGGAATGCGATGGAGTGAGACAAAGAGAGATGGAGTGAGACAAAGAGAGATGGTGTGAGTCAGAGTTGAAGGAGTGAGATGGAGTGAGACAGAGATGGAGAGATGGTGTGAGTGAGAGTTGAAGGAGTGACAGAGTGAGATGGAAAGAGAGTGAGCAGCAGACATCAGAACCGAAGAACAGCGACGAAGAGGAAACATGCTGATCAGATCAGAACGCCGACATTTCAGCTGCACTTTCTTTTTGTAGGAAAGCAGGAAATGATGCATCACTTCTTCTTTCTCTGTTCTAACTGTGACGGAGCTGAAACCTCAACAATACCCCGACATGTTTTCACCTTCATCTGAAATAGAATAATAAGTCTTGTATTTTGGTGGAGGTTTCTTTACTGAATGTATGTCCTCTCCTCCTCCTGTGGACAGATGGTGGGATTTGGCCTTTTGGTTACAAACACTAAACACGGTGCATCTGGTCTGTGTTCATATATTATACTGTTTACAAGTAAGTCACTGTGATATCAAATAAAAAAACACTGAATTATTTAGTTTAGAAAGAAGCCAATGTATGAAAACACAAGCAGACACACAATAAAGTGCAGTTCATTTGGCTGTGAAGCACACATCACACACGTCATCCTGTGATGTCACACTGACTTTGAGTAATTAACACACATTTAGCCCAAGTTTCTTTGTCTTCTTTAAATCTGTAAGACTAAAGAAGGATACGTGTTTAGAAGAATATGATGGTGACGTCATTCCAAGTAATCAGATAGACTATTAGTGCGACCAGGAAGTCTGTGATTGGTTCAATCACAGCCGTCAGCTGATCACAGGGCTCCAATCAAGAAGCTGCTCTGACTCTCAATCCAACATCCAGCTTGTTTAAATGTCTCCCAGCCATCAGAACAACATCACCCTGATCTTCCTCCTCCTCTCTTCCTCCTCTTCCTCTTTTCCTCCTTGTCTCTCCGCTTCCTGTCTTCCTGCACTCAACTTCCTCTCTTCATACTCTGGTCCTCCTCGCTCTTATTCCTCTATTCTTCCTCTCTTCATACTCTCGTCCTCCTCTCTCCTCTTCCTCCTTTCTCATCTTCCTCTATTTCTCCTCTTCATCTCTTCCTCCTCTCTTCATACTATTGTTCTCCTCTCTCCTCATCCTCTCTTCATCTCTTCCTCCTTTCTCATCTTCCTCTCTTCCTCATTTCTCATCTTCATATATTTCATCTCTTCCTCCTCCTCTCTTCCTCCCCTCTCATGTTCCTCTCTTTCTCCTCCTCCTCCTCTCTCATCTTCCTCTCTCATCTCCCTCTCTTCCTCCTCTCTTCCTCCTCTCTTCCTCTCTAACTCTTTATTTTGTGAACTGCCTGACGTTGGTTGCTCTCTGGCGACATCAGCTCTAAGCCGTCGTCTTAATGCCTCAAAGAAAACACAAAACGAGGCTTTCACCTCCCTCAACAAGCCGATCAGGAAACATAACGTTGTGTTAGTCGGGAAGGATACAGATACAAACTACAGTTATTGATGGGTCATTTTTCTTGCTCGTTTTCTTGCTATGCATTAATACATAAGAACACTGTCCGACCCCCGACGGGGGCGACTTCGTGAATTATTCATAGAGCCGTGTTAAACATTTTAATTAGAGTCGTCACGGCGACGGTCATCTGTGCGACCTTTGTCAGGACAGATGGCTGCTGGGAATCGCTGTTTGCGGTTTGTGTGTTTAGTTTGTTTTCATGTTCTAAAGTCACGTCGTTAAAAACACCCACGAGACGCCGGCTCAGACGGTGTGAGGTTTTATTCTGAGTCACCTGGACGGAGACGTGCCGGGTCGCTCCAGCTCTGGAGGAACGCCAAGTCAAATATATAACAGCTGAGTCACGTTGACTCGGCTCTTTCTCTGTTTCTGAAAGAGACAGTGTGTAGGAATTACTCCCATCTAGTGGTGAAAATGTATTTTGCATTCAAACGAATAGTGCTCTCCAGCGCATCGCTTTGTTGCAACTAAAGAAGCCGTTATTTACCAAGAAACTATGACAACATGTCATCCACCACCACTTCACCAGTTCTTTCAGGTGATGAGGTTGATATTTCAAACAAGTGCGTAATTACTGCTCAAGCAAGATAGTGGTTTTTGTTGCCATGTTTATACTGGTTTGTTTTTGGTAGCCTTCCATTACTATGTCGTAGCCTATAGCATCAGCTAACGACTAGCCACACAACAAACATAAGCGAATGCGGTGCTTATATTGCTCTACAACACTGACTGTAAAAGGCGAGAGGTCGTGTCCGAGACGTCCACACGGGCGGGTGAAAAAGCTCCGTAAAAGTCGCTGTCCGCCCCGGGGGAGGGCCGGTCCTGCCTGCACCCTGTGCGTCCGGAAGGGTCCCTCGCTGCTGTGGTCTCCTTTCAGTCACGCTGGCTCTGAATGAAATCGCGTTTAGGCGTTCATGTCCCTCCTCCGTGGTTATAGTCTTCAAAATGGTGGAACGACATGGAAGCCTCCTGAGGACTTACCTGTCCAATGTAAATACAGATAAGAAACTCTTTGCTTATGAGGATAAATCAGATTATTGGCTGAGGTAAAATATACACTTATGAGGACCTATTTATGAATGAAGATATTGATTTTAGCTAATAAATAACTTAAAACGTTACACACTGTCCCTTTAAAAAAAACAGGAAGTGGAACGAAGACGTCATTTAAATCACGTTCATACGTCCCAACGCTGATCGTATTCTGCTTAATTGCGTTCATCCTTTCTAAAGCCCTGATTATGCTTCAGCGTAGTGATCACGCAACGGCCACGCAACGGCCACGCAGTTGCTTGGAGACCGTGATGGTTCTGCGTTGGGTTTACGTGTCGAAATGCAATTCAAAGCCACACCGGGAAAGGGCGCTATGTTTTTTGTAAAGACTGACCGACCGACCGAGACTCTTGATGTATATCGTCGTAGCCTCGTTATAGCCTATTTGTTTACTTTCCGGCTTTAAACGTCCACAATTTTTCAGAACTTGGTGTTTTATTTCTTTGTGCAAAAGCGACAAGGTGCAAACAATAAAACGAGGTGCAAACAATAAAAGTAGCCTATTAAAAGTTTAAATGGCGGTGTTTATGAGTGGAAACCGGATAGCGGTCTCCAGCGGATGTAGTTAGCGGACCAATCACAGCCAAAGCAGCTGCGTTGGCGTTGCGTTGGTGTTGCGTCGCCTCGACGCGCGTCTAGAATTTTTTTGGGAGGCACACGTCAGGCCCTTGCGTTGGACGTAAGGGGGGTCCGCAAGGACGTAAGGGGTCCGCAAGCCCCCTTGCGTTGTGTCGACACGGAAGCATAACTCAGCCTTAATAGATTCAGCTTTGATTGTTTCTGTTTTAGAACATGTTTTTTTTATTTGCATCAAGTCTGCAGAGATCTGTTCATCTTCAGCACATTTTCCAGATACACATCCCCGTTATCAGATGTGCTTTTCTTCTGCCTGTGAGCGTGTGGATCAGCCACTGGAGGTGTGATGTTATCTGACACAGTGAAGCATGTAAGTGTCATCCCCTTTACTGCTGCTGCAGAGAAGCTTCTCCGTCAGGAGCTTTTATTGGGAAATGCAGGGTTGAATTGGATGTGTTTCTGCTGTTCAACTGGTTCAGATCCAGTTTATTTATGGGCAGTTTTGACTCACTTGTTAGTCACCAGCGTGGAGAATGGAGATGTGGAAATGTATGTGAATATTGTGGGAGAAGCAGCGCAAACGTCTCAGTCAACCGACTGAGTGAGAATACAGACAAGCATCAAGGTGGCCACCTTAAAGCAAACGACAAACGGCACGTTAGCATCCACGTTAGCCTAGCCAACACTTGTTGTGATCTCCATCTCGCGGTGGCGGACGAATCAGAGGCAATCCATCACGCGTAGAACAAAAAAAAAATCCATACGGAGGAGCTTTGATTTAGGCGACGGCGCTCTGTGTGAAATATCCGCTGCGACGCCGTAATCGTAGCGATCAATAGTGATTTCACTGAGTGAGCTGCAGAGAGCGACGCGTGAAGAGGAGCGGTGAAGAAGAGTGAAGAACATCAGACACACACAGCTATCGATGACTCCTCTGTTAGTGGAAAAAAGGAAAAATCCGCACACCAACAAGGAGCTCCAAAGCACTAAAAATGTATTATCACCGAAAAGGAGTAACGTTTCGGGCTCGCAGACCCTTCCTCAGACTCCTCTGTTAGTGGAGACATGTTGATTAAAGCGCCGCCGTGCAGCCGCCTGGCCTCCATTTCCCATAAATCCTTCCGCCTACGAAACTTAAAAAGATGAGGTTCGACATCGGCCTTTGACCTTCGAGAGTCGAGGGGAAATAAATGTTGTAACCGCCACAATAAAAGACCTCAGCTGGAAACGCATATGGCGGCACAAAGAAGAGAAAGATGGTGGAACAACCACAGACGGACAAAAAGGAAACAACAAAAAGACAACATGAAAGAAAAGAGCGACTGAAACGAGGACAATGACTCAGCAGGATGTCGAGAGCCTGAAATAAAACCTGTGAAATAAAAAATAATAAAGGAGGCGAGCGGTGACAGACAGGATGGGCGAGAACCAACAGGAGCAACGAGCACAAGCTTCGTTTCCATCAAGCGGCTCGCGGCGGGGGATTTCCATCAGAGCTGCCGCGCCGCCGCCGCCATCAGGTCATCAATCTGCAACCCTCACTCTGCTTTTTCTACCCAGCATCCCTCTCTCCCTTGATCAAACCCTTCAGTGTGAAGAGACCTGATGCTGGATTGATTTTCAGATGGGGGAGGAGAGGAGGGGGGAGCAGTAACTGACGGTTATGGATGTTGGTGGATCGTGGCGGGAGCTAATCATTTGTGATTGCTCCCATGGTGCAATTCACCTCCCAGGATGCACCGGGATGAATGCGATCCGTTGCTCGGTGACAGCCATAAACGGCGAGCCGAGGAGGAGAACACGAGTGATCTGCATGTCTGAGGAACTCAGCGGCGTCCCTGAGGAACGCCGCGGTAAAGAATCAGACACAGCTGGTCCAGCTATTAAAAGGCCCGGTGTGTTTGCTGCGGAGACGTGGAGGGAAAAACCCCAGAGCATGCTGGGAAATTGCCAGGAAGCCATCTGCCGACGTGAGCTCGTGTCAGCACTCAAGTTCCCTAATTTGTTGCTTCCAGTGAAATATAGAAAACATCTGGAGCGTTTTGAACTTTTTCAGCTGTGAAGTTGATATTTTCATGTAATATTCGGCTCATAATTCTGTTAATGTTCGTGTTTGTGGCAGGAAGTCGGCGTCGAGAGACGACGGGGTGGAAGCAGGCGGTCTCATGTAGGAGCAGGTCTGGGTGGGGGATGGTACAAGACCACCAGGACACTGAGGGGGGTCCTCATGTGAACCGAGTTTTTCTGCTTCCTCAACACAAACCAGGAGTACTAGTAGTAATATGAATACAAACACCCTCGTCTGTATTTATATAATGTATTCATTATTTGTGTCTGTATTTATTGATGGTGTGATTGTGAAGTCATTATTTAATAAGCCAGAATATGATTACTGTGATGTTTGTGTCTATTATTCACCAGGATAAATGTTTTGGCGAAGATTGAGAATGATGAAACTGATATCAAAGTTGACGCTGGGGAATAATCGGCGCGGTAAACGATGTAAATAGTGTTTGTTGTCGACGGGCAGATTTCTACTCTGTCACACTTTAACTGGATCCATAATAAAAGATCTGAGACAAATCTCTCTCATAAATGAATAAAGTTATTTCACTTGCCGGTGAGTCAGAGAACAAATCAAATATTAAACTTGTATCGGTTCACTTGAGTTCAGTTCATCAGTTATCGTTCTTCACAGAAGCTGAGCAGAGACTCATCAATAACTGATGTCCAATGAGGAGGCATGTCGCCAGACCTCCTCCAGCATTTAGACCACCTAGCCTTCAGACCACCTAACCTTCAGACCACCTTACTGTCAGACCACCTCACCTTCAGACTACCTCTCGGTCAGACCACCTAACCTTCAGACCACCTTACCCTCAGACCACCTTGCCTTCAGACCACCTAACCTTCAGACCACCTTACTGTCAGACTACCTAACCTTCAGACCACCTTACTGTCAGACCACCTCACCTTCAGACCACCTAAACTTCAGACCACCTCGCCTTCAGCCCACCTAACCTTCAGACCACCTAACCCTCAGACCACCTTGCCTTCAGACCACCTCACTTTTAATAATAGCTGCTTGATATAATGTATCTGTTCTGCCCAAAATCAAGAATTGCCCACATGTAACGTATCGATTCGCAGAAACGTGCAACGCCAACACTTTGTCATGATGCCACTTGATTATTTAAGGATCCAAGATGGCGGTGCTGCTGAGGCTTGTCCTCCTTACATGCCACATCACTTCCTGTTTCATATGTTTCCCACGTTTCTGGTTCATTTTGGTCCAACTGGCTTTCCAAAGACAAACCAAAAGACTGATTAAAGGACGTGTAAAATGTAACATAGTGTACATAGTGTACATTGTGTACATTGTGTGTAGACGTGCGGCTGACACCTGTAAACGAGGAACTGTCAGCCATCCATCCTGCTTCTGCCCACTCAGTCTTTCCTCAGCCAATAGTCTTAATTCTGCCACTCACATAATTAATAATCATCGTTAAATTCTAAATGTGATGAGCTGCTGGGAGACGAGCTCGCCGTCCGAGCCGCCATCAAAATCATCATCCAATAAAGTCCCTGATCGGCGTTCCATTCGCTGCTGCAGCCGCCAGCCAGAGGGAACATCCATCTTTCTGTTCACACACGGTGGGGGGGTTTAGACCAGGGGTCCTCAACACGGGGCTCTGGTACAGGTCCTCTACGGAACCAGGTCTACACGGGACATGGATCCTCAACACGGGGCTCTAGTACAGGTCCTCTACGGAACCAGGTCTACACGGGACATGGATCCTCGACACGGGGCTCTGGTACAGGTCCCCGGAACTGGAATTTCAAAATAAAATGTTGTCTTAAAGATGACGATGCATTAATAATCGATAATCCAGATCAATGCAGCATCACACTGTGCAATATCAGCTGTCTCTATTAATTTTACAAATAAAAACTTCTGAACTCATGAAGATGTAAATTACAACTAAATAAAAGGCTCAGAAATTCCCCAAACACCCGGGTGCGGCAGTTTGAAGCGAACACATATCGAACAGGAGGAACGAGAGCGTTCTATTTCCAGTATTTGATGAAAGCTGCTCAGTGAAGCGTTTTTAATGACGCGGCAGGAAGACATGTGTTACTATAAAGGCTAAACGCTGTAATACATCTTTGAAGAATTGTTGTACGATGTTCTCTATCGCTTCTGTCTCTAACAAATAAACACGGCATAAAATGAAGTATATCAGACTTTAATACAGAAACAAGACATGTTAGTAGATAGAATGAGAGTAATGGAAAGGCACGACGTCGGCCGGATCTTTTAGAGCAGAAGTTTCTCTGGATGAGTGATTTCAGGTTCCAGTCAGAAGAAGAAGAAGAAGAAGAAGAAGAAGAAGAAGAAGAAGAAGAAGAAAAGTGTGAACGGCTGGCGTCGACTACGGAGTACGGATTGAGACTTAAGAGTCTTACTGGCAGCGAGCTTATCTCCAACCTAATCCAATTACAATAACCAACAGCCAGTCATAAGGCTGTCAGGAGCGTAAGCCTATTACAATAGATCCTGCTCCCTCAGATTGGTGGGGGGGTAGAGCGTAATTGGCTTTTGATGAGAGAGAGAGAGAGGAGTGAGTCAGTGATCTGGTAAGGAAACACGTGAAAAAGGGACAAAAATACGTGTATAATGTGTTTCCACGTTATTCTTGTTGTAGCCATTCAGACTTTTTCTCCGCAGCTCAGAATCATCTTTAAGATGCGATGTGACGGAAAGAAGGGAAAGAAGGGAAAGGCAGAATCACACACACACACACACAGAGATGAGCGGTCGCGTGATGCCGCGTGGGTGACACCGACAACCAGGCTTGAAGCTGCCCAATCCCGTCCCAAAATGCACCTGTGCAAAACGTCACTTTGGATGATGGATGAAAGCGATCATCCCTAATGATCTGACTGATCGGTGAAATTAGCAGCAGTGATGGATTCACAGGAAGTCACGTTACACGTCCATCCTTTTCACACGAGGTCCACATGCGTCAGTCCTGATCCGGGTTCATCCCTTTACTAGCCACAGCTGACCTTAGATCAGTGGTGCAACATGAACTCATGATGACAAATGTGCTTCTAGCAACGTGGAGACACTTTCCTGTCTTCATGAAAACGATGCAAACCGGTCACAATGACTTGTGTCGTAAATCATCAGTAGAGAAGAACACACAGCAGACAGCACATGTGGTCCAGTATCGGCCCAGAGACCCAGAAACCAGAGGACCTGTTGTGTGTGTGCATTATCCAAGCGTCTGCAGCCGCTGTTTCACCGTTCCTTCAGACAAGCGTTTGAGATGAGATTCTGCGTTCACACGTTCTCTGGTCTCTCTGTGAAAACGCAGCTTTAGGTCTGAGAGAGAAAAGTGTGAAAACAGCCTGAATGTGTGAAGTTGCTGGTCTGCAGAGTCCTCTTCAACAGGCTTAGACTAGGACCCCCTTCAGGCAGCTCGGATCAGGCTGGCGGTCGTCGCCGACCCTTCTGACACCGGTAGACCTGATGGTGGTTCCAACATGAGCAGGAGAGCACAAGGACCTCTGGACTAGGACTAAATCTGGAAAATGAAGACCAGATTGAGACAGAACCAGATAAATCCAGGTGTTTGTGTTATAGAAAAGTAAATTTCCTTCCTGGGAGTTTGTTTAAACCTGCAAACCTCCACAGTTTGGCTCTCACCCCAGTTGGCTCTGGTTTCTACTCCCACAAAACAGAAAGACCTCCGAGCATGAAAAAGTAGCACCAACCGGCTTTTCTCTGAATTATTTCATACATTTATTTCGTTGAATAGAAAAAAAAAAAAAAAAACGGGGACGAGTCTCCTGGTCGCCGCGGAACCAACCGGCTGAAACATAAGCACCTTTTTGTTATTGGGAGAGATGCTGAAAGCTCCCATTAAACTCAGTGTTACCTCGCTCGCCCGCAGTCCCTCTCTCTCTCCAACACACACACACTAACACACATAGATACAGACAGACAGACACACAGCTGAGGCGGTGGAGATAACGGCTGCAGTGAGAAGGTAATCAGGTGTGTTCAGCCGTGCGAAGGAGAACTTCAGTGAAGAAAGTTTGGAGTTTGACTTCCAGTCGGAGCCGAACGTCCCCGATGGAAGACGGAGGTCTGGAGTTAAATCTTCCAGAAGTGAAGTACATAACGTGACATCTCCACACAAACCAGTAATATGACGAAAAGCAACTCGAGTCTGAGGAGCCAAGAGGAAGGAGATAACATGTGAGGAGAGAAAACTTCATTAATGAATCAGATATTTGACGGACAGATGTGTCATATAAAGTGTCGGGTCCCGAGAGTTTTAGTTTATAATAAAAGTTATTCAGACATAATAAACAGGAACTCCAGATGGAGATGTGTTCATATTTTCTGACATCTTCGTCTAACG
>NC_139933.1:14187406-14308119 GCF_963514095.1 Eutrigla gurnardus | reverse complement strand
TAAGCTGATCTGAGACCTGCAGTCAGCACCTCAAGAACTCTTTTTTCTTTTTAACAGAAGAAGGAAACAGCGATGCACTCTGGGAGTTGTGGAGGGCACGACCTCGGCAGACTCCAGATCTGCCGGCTGCAGGGGGAACAGGGCTTTAAGCCTCCCTCACTTGGAATGCCATTTGGCTAACCGGGCGTAAACAGCTGATAGCTGCTCTTTTATTATCGACTGTTTTAATACGGGGCGGGCGTGTGGCGGTGGGACGCCTCCCGTATAATGATGCTGCGGTCCGGACGGCGCTTTAAAATGCTGCATGGCGAACGCATTCATGCATACTGATGAGGGTGCGACGTTGACGTGTCGCCGTGGCAGAGAAGAAGAAAAGTTTGTCTGCGTGTCTTCATCACAACGTTCGGGATAAACTTTGTGAAAAAGAGGAAAAGGAAATGAGTCGTGTTTCCATCAGCCGGGCCGGAGTGAATGAAATGATTTGGGGGAACAAGGACACAAGTGATTGGTGTTGAGCGACTTTTTTACCAGCTGTCATGGTCGTATTTCAGCCTGCAGACGGAAACAAAGGCAGCCATTTAAAAGTGCCGACTCTGAATGGAAACTTGCCCACAGCAGAAAAACACAGACGGGTTAGAAGTGTTGAGGTTTTCAAACGTGGATGATTGATTGATTATTTGAGTTACATGATTGGTGGATTAGGTGTTCACAAATATGGCCGCCCTCATTTGCACTCACAATAACCTGATTATGGGAGAAAAATGCTTTTTTTATGTTGCTAGGCACTTCACCTTCGTTGAATAAAATCATAGACCGGTTAGCGATTTAAGATGCGGTGTCATAATTAAACTATTAACCTTAATGTTGAAATGGAACAGTGATTAACAAGAGCATTTAAAAAATGGCTCTTCATCCCAAAAAAGGTGAGCGAGCTCCGGAGAAGCCAAACGGACGGAAAGCACCTGAACGCAGGTCGATAATTGATGAGTACAATTAGGCTTCTAATGATGCCTTCAATGTCGTTTCACATTTTCCATTAGGTGGGAAATTGATGTTTACATGTCTGTTTCACACATTAAATACCTCATATCATGTGAAGTGTTCTGAAGTGTCTGATAATTCCACGACAGGTTGAGGAACAACACAGGAAGTCTTTTAACGATGCCTGTCGCCTGCATTCAGAGCGGTCGGCCGTCACTGTGAGCATTTTAATGGAAATCCAGAAAACAAATATCTGAATATTTCCCATTACTGACATGACACACTGAGGCTGAGCTCTAGTTAAACTGTCCCCTGGTCCTGGTCTCGGTCTCTGAGCGACATCGGCGACACCGTCACAAGGTTTCAACCGAGCAGAGAGGTAAATACGGACAATATAGACGTGAATAAATGTGTGCATAAACAGCATCTGAGTCCCCGTCGGCCTCTAATAGCTCGGCTGCAATGAAACATTCATGAGGATTCATGAGGTCTGGGTAATAAGGCTGACACGGATTCCGGCTCTGATGCACGAGGTGGATCAGAGACGAAGCAAGACCCAGACCTCATCACACACACAGAGAGCAGAGAGAGAGAGAGAGAGAGAGAGGGAGACGCTGATTAGTGCAGAGGGAGATCGGCGCCACCGGAGATCGGATTTGAATTGCATGAATTTGAATTTGACACGCTTGTGCTGAAACGCTGAATCTGAAAAAATAAAGTCTATATTTCTTTGTGGAGTGAATGAATTTTGGAAACTGACACCAGCTTTGAACTCAACGAGGCTGAGAGTCAGATAGTCTGCATTTCTGTGGGAAGAAGATTTCTTTTAGTCCCTGAAATAAAACTGGAGGCAAACACGAAGAAGCTCCATCGTTGCATCGATTCAAAGGGCTTCAGCACTAAATTGGACACGTTTCGGTAGTAGGAACGTTAGATATTGCTGAAGCAAACTGCCGTCCTCGGAGTCTCTGCAGGTAGAGACGTCGAGCCGAATAAGTGAAATCATTCAGCATCCCATAAACCATGCATTCATTACACGGTATGGACGCCGCTGGTACGGCGGAGAGATAAGCAGTTATTGCTGGAATCACTGCTGTAATCACGATGTTCCTTCCTTTGTCGGGAGGCCGACGCGGTGCCTTCAATGTGCTGAGTCAGTGTGGGACATTAATTGACTTCCCTCCCGGTTTGTTTGGCTCATTTTTATATTTTTTACAGCTTTATTCAAAGAAGTGCTGCGAGCAGCGTCTCGCTTCATCGGCTTCCTTTTTTGATCAGACGAGCAGTTAAGCAAGTTGCTGACATGGGCGTCTCCGACACAACCACACACACAGCGGGATGGTCACATGGCTAGTGATGTCACACGGAGACTTTACTCTGCAACAATGTAACCGTACCGTACATACCAGCACCCGTCTCCTCCCACATTTGCAAAGGTAGCAGAATGGGCTTTGGCACGAGGAGGTCTTAATGAGACAGAAATGTATTCATGTCATCAATCATCATAACGTTATGATTATTAAAATGATTCCACTTCACACATTTGAGTTGTTCCTGAAAACTGATTTTTCTTTCCGTTTTATTGGTGTCTAAATGCCATGAATATTAATTTGACGCCGTCCATCAGCGTCCTGGAAGCACAGGTGGGAAGGTTTCTTCAAACGTTGCTTTTCTCATATCCAAATCGATGCAGCTTTTTTGGATTGATAGTCATGAAATCATTAATGCTGGGAGACAATGAGCCGGCCGTTGTCTCATCTGCATTTCAATCTCTCCCTCTGTGATCCCTGTGTTTACCCGACCCTCTCCTCCATCCAGCCTCGTCCTCCTCGACTTTCATTTGTCTGCTGATGAGAAGGATCAAGCTTTGATATCGGCGAGACTCGAGACCTCTCGCCTCAGCTGATGGATGAGGAGAACAGGAGGAGGAGGAGGAGATGAAGGGCACAACGCAAATATTAGAGAAGGGCTGCAGAGAAGTCAGAATCTAAACAAATAAAACGTGGCGAGAGAGAGAGACGGCTCACTGGTGCTGCTGCTCCATGCTAACGCTTTAGCATAGTGACTGACATTAACATCCATGCTAACACTTTAGCATAGTGACTGATATTAGCATCCATGCTAACACTTTAGCATAGACTGATATTAACATCCATGCTAACACTTTAGCATAGGCTGACATTAACATCCATGCTAACACTTTAGCACAGACTGACATTAGCATCCATGCTAACACTTTAGCACAGACTGATATTAACATCCATGCTAACACTTTAGCAAAGACTGATATTAACATCCATGCTAACACTTTAGCACAGACTGATATTAACATCCATGCTAACGGTTTAGCATAGAGTCACTGACATTAATATCCATGCTAACACTCACAGAGTGAGCATGGACACAGAGATCAGGGCCCATGCCAATGTGATCTGTGATGTCACTTCCTCTTATCGTTACCGTGGCAGTGACAGTAAAGAAAACCTCCTAGGAGGATGAGAAGATGGCGAAGGAGACAGAAGCTTGATGGGCAATGTCTAGCTATCACAGAGAGTGATGAGAGGAGGAATGAGAAAACCCAGGAACAATAGTACCGCGCACACACCTACACACACACACACACACACACACACACACACACAGTGCTGAGTTGGCATATGAGAAGCTCCACCGTCAGCAGTCTGTCAGCGTACGCCTGTAAACTGTAACTGAGCTGACACCAGATCAGCCCTCATCTTCTGATGAACTGGACGACACACTCACTGCTCGGTGTGTGTGTGTGTCTTTGTTTATATGACTGTGAGGTCCCCTCTTGTTGTGTGTCCCTGCTCTGGTTTGGAAATAATAAAAAAGAATACTTTGCATCAGAACTATTCATACAGGCAGCCGGTGCAACACGACCTCAATAAAAGGTTTGGGAAGATTCCGGAAGGCAATCGCCACTCAGGCGCAATGTAACCTGGTACATGTAGTCTCCAACAGCACAGCTCTGCAAGCAGCAGATTTGTGTATATCCATTACCTTTTCAAGCTTTACTTCATGAAACAAACAAGAAGGCAACGACCGAAGACCAAGATGGTTACTTCAAAAAACTGGAGGCTTCGAAACCGTAGTCCACAAACCAACGGGTTGACTTTTATGTGGGTGATATTCATCACTAATATATGAGAGTATAATTTACAAATAAACAATCTCTATCTGCAGCCAGAGACATGCAGACAATAACAATAGTCACACATTAATAGAATCCATCTTTACATGACGTGTGATTCATCTGCACAGCGTGAAACTGCTGTTAATTATCACTCAGCAGGGGGCGCCGTGGAGGCACCTTTCATCAAGTCATGTAAGAAACACAAAGCTCACTGCCAACATATAATAATAAATGGCATGAGTGGATGGACAACCCCACACACACACACACACACACACACACAGACACTACTCAACATGCTTTTCATGCAATCTCCGAGCAACAAATTAATCATGATCCTGGTCTCCGTCTAATCCACATCAAAGATAAAATTCTGTTTAATCCCTTCGCCACTAACTGCAGCCACACACACACACACACCTTACTACCTGTGTGTGTGTGTGTGTGTGTGTGTGTGTGTGGCCACTAACTGCAGCCACACACACACACCTTACTACCTGTGTGTGTGTGTGTGTGTGTGTGTGTGTGTGTGTGTGTCACAGTATCAGATTGATGGTCCCCCAGCCATCTGCAGAAGACTTTGATAACCCGATCACAGCCGGCGATAACAACCACGACCTTCTGGCAGAATACTCGACCTCTGCCCTTGTGTGTTCAGGGGTGGACAAAATAACAGGAACACCTCCGCATGGTTTCATTACGCTTAAAAATAGATATATTCTATTTGTATCCTGATGTTCTCCAACAAACGAACCAATAACAGTTATGTATGTAGCGATAGCAGCAGAGTAAATCATTTAAAAAACAGCTGAATCAGCCGTCCAGAGACGAGATTCATCTCCGGTCGCGTCAACGGATTCATACAGAATGGGTGATTTATTACATCACATCAACCCACAATGATGGAAGCTAATAACTAATCCAGCCGTGATTTAGTGAATGTGTGTTTTACAGTTAAGAGTGAAAACATCCCGTTAAACAGACTGGGAGGTGATGACGGAGAAAGACAGGGTTCGCTGCAGTTTAACGGCCTGATAGTGACCTGAGTGGAATGTGATGATAATGAAACGTCCAAACCTTCTATGTTCCTTCTAGAGATCATGTCCCAGTAAATCAGACATATTACACTCTGTGGAAATCTGCAGTCTCCAACTTAACGAACGGACCAAACATGCTAACATCACGCAACCGTTTCATTCAAGTTTGCAACATAACACTACTACTGGATACTACGACTGGATACTACTACTGGATACTACGACTGGATACTACGACTGGATACTACTGGATACTACGACTGGATACTACGACTGGAAACTACAACTGGATACTACAACTGGATACTACGACTGGATACTACGACTGGATACTACAACTGGATACTACAACTGGATACTACAACTGGATACTAAGACTGGAAACTACGGCTGGATACTAAGACTGGAAACTACGGCTGGATACTATGAGTGAATACTACAACCGAATACTACGATAGAATACGGCCGAATATGACCGAAAACTATGACCGAATACTAGGACCGGATACTACAACTGAATGCTACGACTGGATACTATGACCAATGACTACGACTGAATACTACAACCGAATACTTCGACTGAATACTACGACCTAATATGATGACTGAATATTACGACTAAATACTATGACTAATACTACGACTGGATACTGGTCTCACTGTCTGAAGAAGAAAGAAGGTAAAGTACTCGTCTGTTGAATAATTGAATCATCTGTCATGAGTGTTTGACTGACCCCCCCCCCCCCCCCATGCGTGTTCACTTCTATATATAAAACACAGCGATGGTGTCGGAGCGGTCCATGCTTTCATGTCGCCACGGAAGCGAGCTGACCGCGAGGCATCGCCATGTCTCCCTTTTTCATCTCGCAGATCAAAATCACAACACTTTCACTTCCCTGCGTGATCCTTTGTGCCTTAAAAAAAAAAAGTGATGAAAGAAACTCAAAACGACCTACTTCACCCCCCCCTCCCTCCCTTTTTGTGTTATTCGACTTCCTCAAAGGAGCGTTAAAACGCCGTCTCTGTCTGCTTCCAGATGACAGCGGCGAAGTAAAAGCAGGTTATTTTCGTCTCTGGTGGAGATCTTTCGGATACCTCTTGCCCTCCTCGCTTACATAACCGCCGCCTTTTTTCATGCTACTGTTCGAATAAAGGAAGAAGGATAGGAAGCAACAAAACCGGCTTTCTTTCTGGGTCATTTAAATGCACAAGCGGTCGTGTGTCTCCGCCGAGCTGGACGGAGGCCTGTGACGGAGCTCTGTGACGGAGCTGTGTGACGGAGCTCTGTGCTCGGCACCACCGTCAGCGGGAGCAGTGGAAGTGTCGGAGGCCAGAGCTCCACTCCGCTTCATTATTTATCTGGCCTTTTATCCCTTTGTTGGGTTATTTATGAGCTTCAAACAGGTGGCCCTGCCAGGGAGGGGGAGGGGGGAGGAGGAGGTCAGAGGTGGAGGAGCGAGGAGGATGGAGAGGAAATAGAAGAAGAAAAGGTGTCAGGTGTAGTTCTATGGGTTTAAGAAAAACAGGTTTGTTTAAATAAGATGTCAGATATTTAAATGCAACTTACAATGTCTCAATTATGAAGATGAGGATGAGAAAAACTTAAAAACAACTGCATGTGGTTCACACACACACAGGACACTAACATTGATCTCCCGGGTTAAGGTCCTGTGTTTTTGGACCCGGCGACCACCTAGACCTCGTCCCTACCTGGAACTTTAGGTGTCATTGAAAACCAATTTCTAGATACGTGAGAGCAAACGTGAGCCACAACAAAATAAGTCTTCCTCTAAATGTAATTCACAATGCAGTTTAGGTGTCATTATTTAGGAGATCAGCCATCGCAGCTACAAGGTACATCCCATCTTTATCACAGATATGTAGCGGGGAGATGATCCTCGGGGAGATTTGGGACTATTTTCCTTCCATAACACGTCTCGTCATGAACCTACATATCAGCCAGAGAGATCAACTATCCACCAGCAGAGAATTTACTCACAGCTGCTGATTACCGTTAATTTAATCTCTCTTATCTTAAAAAAAAAAAAAACACACACACACACTTTGATTTGAGCATGAATCCGATGCGTAAAAACATTTTTCCTCTCCGATCTCTCTTCTTGTAGTTTGTCCTCGGAGGACGGCTGCTCTCCAGGTCTCTGATGCATTTTAGGCCACGAAGGGAAACTCGCCTGGAACCAAATCAAAGTAATATTCTTCTGAACGTTAGAAATGTTCCACCTATTAGAATCAGGGACAAATCTGCGAACGTTGCCGCGTCTACTTGGATAAACGAGGTGAATCAGAAAAGAGGAGCGGAGAATATATTAGGGGAGCTAAACGAGTAGAGAAGCGGCCATCTGTCCCCTCAGCTGTCCTCGGAGCCGCCCGCCTCGGTGCATCCTCGTCCTGCCGGCCTCCTTTCCCACTAACGTCCACTGTGATTGGAGGCTTTCAGTTCAGAACATCATCTCAATTTGTGTTTAGAGCTGCACAAGGTTGTTGCTTTTAATAAGACCGATCGTGAATACTCACATCGACTTTACATTCACACACTGGTAATAACACAAAGGTTCTTATTTCAATTTTTTATGAATGATATTATAGTATAATAATGTATAAACCTGTTTGCATTGCAGGCAATCTGCATTCAACTTTAGTTACACTGAATCCGACAACCCGCCGGCAGCTTTGAAGGGCGAGTTTTCTTTTAAATAAATAAGTAAAATATGAAAAAGAAACAAACTCAGAAATAGAGCTCTGATGTTACGACGGCTCTTGAATGAGTCATCTGTGATGAATGTTTTTCTGTCAGGAAAATAAATAAAATAGATCTTGTAAAAAGAAAATATGAACTATGATAGAGTCAGTAGAGACACATCACGCATACATCCCATAATCATCTGTGTCTCTTTGGAGGTATTTTGTGTGATTCTTGTTCGACGTTGTATGTCTTTATCTGAGTCTTTGTAGTAAAGTTGAGTCTTGAAGCGAAGTGTAGCATTACAATCACAGCATGGAGGCATAAAGGTGTTCTATTTCACTTGTTGAGGGGATCGCTAGGTAGCTAGTTAGCTCGCTGGCTAACATGCTAATTCCATTTTGATTTTATGCTACAGTTCCAGATCATGAACTGCTGGCCTCGCTCTATGCTTCAACATGTAGAAGGACTTCACTGGTTTTAACTTACTGTTCACGACAACCATTTCTATTAGCTTATGACAATCGCTAGCGCTAATGCTAATTGCTAGTTTGGTTTTGGTTATAAAGGCGGAGGTTTGGGGGGGGATGCCTCTTGACTACAGATCAGCCTGAAGCAAATTGCATCTGTAATATCAGAGTTTATGCTACACATATTTATAACACACAATGTGTATAATTCAAATAGGTTTGGACCTGAGTCCATCAACAGCAGCCCTAATTACCAGACACACCAGCTGGTTGAGTTAATAATTAAGGAGCGTCCCAGTCTTCCCAGTAAACTGGAGAAACTAGGTGAAATAAAAGTAATGGACAAACAGCTCAACGTGTGACCTGCTTTCTAATTATCTCCTCGTTTCCTCCCTATTAAGCAGCGACTGGTCACAATTACAGACGACGAAGCCTGGAAGTCAATTACACCACAATGTAAAGTCTCTCTCTCTCTCCCTCCCCCTCTCGCCCCTCGCTGCCTATGCATCCTTCATGTAATCAATGAGCTCTGGCAGCTGATGTATATTCAATGATACCGGAGCACTTTCATCCGCTGCTTAGACTGATTACTTTTGGTGTTTTTGTTCTTGAGAGAAGGAAGGAAGGAAGGAAGGAAGGAAGGAAGGAAGAATCCTATAAAATTGTAAAACACAGAGTTTTGAAAAATTAAAATGGAAAACAGAATTTATAAACATTTAAATGGAAAAAAAACAGAATTTAGGAAAATTAAACCGATTTCATAGGGCCCTATTTATGTTGCAGTGACTCCCAGTTGTTATGCATGTCGTCCTCCTCGGTGTTCATCTAACAGCCAAACAGAACCACAAACTAGTTCACATAGAAAGGTAATCATGTCCCCGTTTTAAAAAGCCTCTCTGGAGATTTAAAGCTGAAGCACGTGAACAATATAGTGAGTTCCTTCTAAGGAGAACCAAACAAATAAAGCGTCACCTCAGGACACTGAAATGTAGCTGCCAGCTTCCTAAAACAGCTGGAATGACATTAGTTCTATTGAAAAGCAGGTAAAAGAGATGTTAAACTCTGTTGGTCCTTTAGAAGAGCGAGTTGATCGGCATCCTCTCAGCTCGCCTGTGAGAGCGCCGGGATTTAAATATGTTAACGCTTGTTCCATAATGCATGTTACTGCCACGGCAACCAAGCTGGGATCCACTTGTACTCTTTCTCTCTCTATAAAGCCAACTTTACAGAGTCCTCACCCAAAAGTGTAAACACACACACACACACGCACACACACACACACACGGTGTTATGAGCCGCCACAGACGCAGTGACGTCTGCTGTTGATGCCGTGTTTGTGTTGAGTGTTATTTAATGTTTGCGCCCCTCATTTGGTCGTATGGAAAGAAAACACTGGTTGTGTAATGAAAACACCGTCGCAGCATGTGTGTGTGTGTGTGTTTGTGTGTTTCCAGGTTCACACCAATAGTTACAATCCCGATGAAGGACTAACTGCTTTTGTCCGCCTCCAGCAGTAAACACACTTTAGGAAACATTATCAATCTCGCTGTGAATGCTTATTGGCTATTGTGTGTGTGTGTGTGTGTGTGTGTGTGTGTGTGTGTGTGTGTGTGTGTGTGTGTTTGTAGCCGTTCAGCGATGAGAGCCCTCTCCCAGCGCGAGGAGGGTATTATCACCATAAACTGCCACAATGCATTTCATGAATACATCTGCATTCATTCATCTGCTGGAGGCAACACACACACACACACACACACACACACACACACACACACACGGTCTTTTCCTTTCTCCCCGTTTATGTCTTTTTATCCGCTGAGATCTGCAACGTTCAATAAAATCTTTCTTGCGTTACGAGTTCTGAAACGATACAAAGAGCCACCGTTTGTTCGAGTCTTAGTCCGTTTTGTTCCCTATTTTCTCCCTGTAGACCAGAGCAGACCCTTAAAAACAGCTCCTGGATCAGCTAGAATCACATAACGCCACTGTTAAACGCGGCGTAATACACTGCTGAATAAAGTATGTGTGCTCATTAATTCATAACCCACAAAGTCAAAAGAGAGATGAGTAAATGACTTCCACTAATAATTAAAATCCTCTCTCCTGACTTGGAATTGAGATGTTAAACCGGGTCTCTCCCGCTGGGTCGGCGCCGCGATGTCCCACGTTCTCCACGCGGACCCCGAACGCCTCGTTTGCTTTCATCTCGTCTCATCTCGGCGTCCCAGACAGGAACGCGGTTCTCGTCCCGTCTGTGATCTCGTTGGTTTCGCTGCAGCCACCTGCTGCATCGGCGCCAGACCAGACGCCTCCCGCTGAATAATTCAACGCCGCGCCTTTAAACGCCGCCGCGCTGCTCTCCCTCCTCTTCATGCTTCCTGCCTCACGCAGGCCGCCGGCTGAATTATTAATCCGTCTGATGTCATTTTACTACGCTCTGTATTTCACCCCGTGTCGCTGCCTCGCCGCCGTCGTCATCCTCCTGATCCGTTACTTCTCATTTCTTTAAGAACTCGGACACTTCTTCACTGCTTTATTCAAAAATCCTAGAACATTGAACGCGTCAGATCTGAATGTTAACCAATTAATGAGCATTTATGTCAATCATTTAAATTAACGATGTAGCCTGGTGATGTTTGATCTCGGCTACTTCAGCGGCGACGTTCATTCTCGTACGTTGAGGCAGATCGTGATGTTTCGCTGAATTCAGGTGAAGAAGAAGAACATTAGTCTGAGTCTTGATGTAAAGGTTTTAGGACATTAGCAGCGACGTCGTGAAGTGGAAGCAGCACTACGTTGTTTTAAATGTGAATAGCAATAAAAAAAAGATCCCTCACGCGATCTCCTGATTCCGATCAAGGTCACATGATGATCAGACACGTTTGTTTTCTTAGCTTTTTGCAGAAAGAAAGAAGAAAGATCCTGCAGGAACATTTATTTTGGTATATTTATTATACAAATGTCTATGATTGTAATAATGCAGGCTGTTTTCTATTAGCACCTTTTGACCTTTAAACCTGAAATCATTTTTGAATGTTTTGTGATCTTTGTGTAGAAACTCCAAATAACAGAAGAAAAATACCTAAATGTGATAATGTATTTTGTTAGTTTAAGCAATTTCTTAATTGAATTTACAGAACAAATGCTATATTTCCAATATTAATACTGATTGATACTGTGACAGAGAAGTTGGCAGCGCTATTTTAATAACTTACACATGAAAGACATCAAACGTCTCAAATGTTAGTTTAGGCACACTAAGAACTCTGATTAAAACACGGTAAAAATCGGCAAAAGGTCATTCTGAAATGAGTAAATAAGAGGTCAACACTGGAGTAAAGGTCAAATCTGGTTGTGAAGAACTCAACCTCTTAATGAGCCGATTACACCTCGGTGGCTTCAACAAGGAAACAACTACAAACAAGTCAGAGATGTTGATCTGGTGTTACAGAAGGAGGAGAAGCTCCGGCCCCCCGCGGACACTCGTCCACTCCGGTTGCAGAGTGTTGCGTTATAAAAGAGCCGTCACATCACAGCGCCGAGCCCCGATGGAGGAGGATCTATGTGGAACCGCTGCGTCGCCCCTCGACCCGCAGACATGTTGGAGGATATTTTGGTTGTTAAAGCACACTACTTTCTCCTCCTGATTTCATCCTCGTCTTCCTGTTGAGTTCACTATTTTAAGTCCCTTTCAGCTTCCTTTAAGGCTTTGAGGATATTCTACTTCCATCACTTCCAATCAGATTACACATTCCTGCTCTTCGTCTCTTTTTTTTTAAATTCCCTTTTCTATTTGTATTCGGCTCTTTGTGCTATTTATGTGAACGTGCCACTTCCATGTCCTTCCACCATGTTTCCATCATCCTGATGAGTCCCCTCGGAGCCGTTTCCAGGCTATTTTCTCTCCTTTCCCGAGGATGGTTTTAATTTGATATGTCTCTTCATCCTGTTCCCCTGAGCTCCTCATCACATACAGGTCTATTCTATTTTGGGGTTTTATTTATTTATTTATTCCCTGGCGTATGACTCAGTAGATGACTTTCAGCCTGACGTCGTGTACAGGAGGACGGAGACGTCACGGAGACGCTAAGGGAGTGAATGAGTGCTGCCGCTGTAATCTCAAGATTTCACCGCAGTAGGCGAAATGTGTCGCTACATGCAGCAGTTCAGGTTCTATCACACCGGTCGGCGCGGTAACAACAGGGGGGCACATTACGTTTCACATTCCCTCCTTCACTCAGCAGCTACTCTCCATTTCACACCTGCGACGCCAAGGAGATAGAGATGCATGCTGGGTAGGAAAGACAGGAGATACCTGAGCACAAAAATAAAACCACTACTTTCGGAGACATGGATTATTAAAGAATAACTTATTAAAAAGCAACTTATGTGGGTATCTATTATCTATCTAACTATGTCTACATACTATAGTGACTGCCCCCTACTGGTTGAAACCCAGATATTACAATTTAAATTTGCTATTGGGTCTGGAGCAATGTGACGTATATGTTTTTTGTCAGTCACTTCCCCGCACTCCATAATCATAACCACAGCCAGCATGTTAGCGATTAGCGCGAGCAACTAGCATCGGAAGGGTTACGACGATCACAAACAATCATTTAAAAGCAGTAAAATCTGGTTGTGTTAGAGCAACGCAGACGGAGCCCAGAAGTTCATGTTGTGTTTTTTTAATGTGCTTTAACTGTAGCAGGAAATCATGGAGGAATTACAATGCTACCTAGCTAAGTACCCATCTGCTAAATTAGCAAAATTGAACATCTTAAATGCTTCATTGACAGACTCTTATCATCAAGTTCTTGATAGTTTGTACCGTTAGCATCTTAAGCTACGAGTTGCTGGCTCAGGCGTCGCCATGTTGAGAGCCAAGAGAGGCAATCGCAAAGCACCCCATCTCGTATTACTTTAAAACAGTTGTTTCCATCTTAAATGTGAGGAATGTTGATTGAACACTTTAGGTTCGTCAGAAAGACGAAAAAAAGGAAACATGCAAATTATCTAGAAATGTATCTGAAATAAAAGCTAATTAAGCCTAAAATACCCATCATCCTCCACTTGTTATTACACGGAAAAGCAGCAGTCACATTAATCAATATGAAGATGAATTTATGTATTTATTGTGTAGGTAAAAATAGCTAATAACATGAATCCTGCTGACAGACAGAAATAAAATAACAACTTCATGAATCCCAATGTTGTGAAAATAACCTTTAAGTGACATTTCACTGCTACTGAAGGAAACGCAGCAGAAGAGCGTGAAGTGCGATTCCTCTCCCAGCTGATTAGCGGATAGAAACAGTGCTTCAGTAACAGCGGGGGGATCAAATAAGCCGACATTATCTCAGCTGAGCTCTAAAGAACGTGACACACTCGGGCTATGGCGCCGTGTCAGAACTCTTAACCGCCGCTCTCCGTTTCTAAAATCCGCTGCCACTGTCGTGCAGCCTGATTGGACAGAAGCTCACAGAGCTGCGAGGACTTCAAACGACTCGGCGGTCCGGCGGATTCAAACACGACAACGGAGAGAAAACGTTTTGGACCGTGCCACAAAGGAATCCCTATTATTCCACGACGGCATTATTGTTCGGCGCCTGCGACGTGAAAAGAATAAAAATGGGACTACAAAGAAGTTCAATTTAAAAAGAAGAAGAAGAGGAGATGACACAAGGGGGGCCGGATGAAGCCGGCTGAGATTGAAGCCCCTGAGGTTTCGGTCACGGCAGCAATTTCTAACAAGCTACAAAGAAAAAAGAGCCAAAAGGGGGGCGGAGGAGACTCTGAACCGTCTCACATCAGCACCGGGGGCCGACGAGGACGAGCGAGGACATGAAAGGAGAGGAGAGATACCGACGCTCAGATGGACCAATCAGCAGTCACACAGGAAGGAGAACACAGAGAGAGATAAAGACGTGGAACTACATTATACGTACATGCAAACATGGAAACAAACATGGAGTTCATCACACACACACACGTTTAAGCGTGTGAACCACCCGCTGCATTATGGGTAAATAAACCGATGTGGTCTAATAACAGATTGGAGACAAGGAGAGGAGGAAGGTGGACGGGTTAAATAAACACAGGACTTTAACCCAGGAGACTGCTGTCAGGTCCCAAACTGTAAATAAACATCCTTCCTAAAAACATCCTTCCTTTCCGTCAACAACGCTTCCTTCCTCCTAATCCTTCCTCCCTCCATCCTTCCTTTCTTTATTTCCTCTCATCCCCACCTTTCCATTTCTTTTGTATTCCCATTCTTTCGCATCTTCTCATCCACTCCTCTATTCATTCCCTCCTTAAATCCTTCACCACCACCGTATCCTTCCATTTGTCCCGTTTTTCTCTCCTCCATCCCCCCCCCCCCCTCTCAGAGTCTCTGTGTTCTGCAGGATGTAATAAAGCCATCAGGCAGTGAGTCATCCTGCTGCTGTGGGACCAGGACTCGGGGGTCTGGATCAGTCCTGTCCTGTGTAAATGTTTGAGTAAAGGCCTCTACTGAAACTCAAACCTCAGCTGGTAGTCTGCCCCTCCACAGGGGGAAGGGGGTCCAGGACCTCAGGGATCCCGGTGGTCTACCGCTCCACAGGGGGATGAGGGTCCAGGATCTCAGGGATCCTGGTGGTCTACCGCTCCACAGGGGGAAGGGGGTCCAGGACCTCAGGGATCCCGGTGGTCTACCGCTCCACAGGGGGATGAGGGTCCAGGACCTCAGGGATCCCGGTGGTCTACCGCTCCACAGGGGGATGAGGGTCCAGGATCTCAGGGATCCTGGTGGTCTACCGCTCCACAGGGGGACGGGGGTCCAGGATCTCAGGGATCCTGGTGCAACACCTGATGGAGAAACAGTCCCCAGTATGTGGTGCCCATTTTAAAATGCTCTACATACGGTTAACAGAGGAAGTTTAGCACTGTGGCGTTCTCATTTATTTCCAATCCCACATCCTTCTCCTGCTCTGAACTCTACAAATATAACTGAACATCCTGTGTGAACTTCAAAAGGGGGAGAAAAAAAAAAGGAATCCGTCAGATTCCCAAGCAGCTGAAAGAGGGAAAAGATGAAGAGAAAAGGAGAGATTTATTTTCCCTCAAACAGCTTCACTCATTGCAAATAGTGTTTCGTCTCAAACACACGAGTCGGCTGTCTGGATTTCAGGTTTCTCACACACACAAACGCACAACTGATGCTGATGCTGCTGGATGTGTGTGTGTGTGTGTGTGTGTGTGTGTTAAAATCATTCCATTGCTTCTTCCTTCATTTGATCTCTGAACCAGGAAGTGAGAGAAGAGAGGAAGAATGGGGAGAGAAACAGAAACAAGAGAGGCTGATGGCCGGTCTGGGGAGCGAGCCGACAGGCTACTGATAACACACACACACACACACACACACACACACACACACACACACACACACACGACAAAGCCACTTTCCACGTCTTTTTTTTAAGGCAGATTATTTAGTAGCTGTTTGCCTCATTGCCAGATTATCTTCAGTCACCTAAACTAACCTGATGATAATGGTGTGTGTGTGTGTGTGTGTGTGTGTGTGTGTGTGTGTAAGAGATAACAAAATATTGGATCAGAAATACTTTATTGATCCCTGCTGGGTAAATTTGTGAAAACAAGTCTGTGTTGAGAGAGCAGACTTCTCTATATTTTATATTTTATAGAAGCAGCTTAAAAAAGTTACGAGTAAACAAACCGAACACCAAGATAAAGAAGAAAACTGAAAGTTGGGGGAAAAAAAGAACATGAGGGGAAACAACTGCAACAGGCTGCATGAACAGGCTAGTATGAACGCAGCAATAGAAAAACATAAAGGCTGCCTGGGTTTAAGATGTGGCTTCATTCAAGGTGTGTGTGTACATGTGTGTGTGTGTGTGTGTGTGTGTGTGTGTGTGTGCATTCATATGCTTACGTTATTGAGGGAGTGAGAGATATTTGTAATGTATTGTCTGCAGACTAGAACAAAAACAAATTGCCCTGTCATCGCAAATTGTTCTGTCAACTCACTGGGACTCTCTCTCTCTCTCTCTCTCTCTCTCTCTCTCTCTCTCTCTCTCTCTCTCTCTCTCTCTCTCTCTCTCTCTCTCACACACACACACACACACACACACAGTGCTCATTGGGACACACCAATATACCACCCCCCACCATCTTGCCCCCAATGTAATTGGATTTAAAATTAGAAAAAGCCAACAAATTGATTACGGACTTCATTAGCCGGCTGCTGCGAGCTGATTGGCTGCCTACGCAAGGCCGATAAAGGAGCAGGAATATGCATGCAAGCAACGTAGACGTCACACGCCGCTGGACTTATACACACCGCTAAAGAGTTCAGATTAAAGAGAAGAGTGTGGGAGCAAAGTGTGTGTGTGTGTGTGTGTGTGTGTGTGTGAGTGTTTGTGTGTGTGTGTGTGTGTGTGTGTGTGTGTGTGTGTGTGTGTGTGTGTGTGTGTGTGTGTGTGTGTGTACAGATGTTGCAGCCTCATGCTAATACAAGAATCAACACAATGTTGAGATTAAGCTCTGATCAGGCGATGTTTTCTAGTTTGTGATGGTGGATTTTCTGTTTTCATGAAATAACATCATTCTTTATTCTGGACTCGCAGAAATATTTCTGAATCGTCTTCAAACTTCAACCTTCAAAATTCAAAACGCATCAATGCACATTAAAGGAGTTTACCTCCCCAAACAAATACAATAGATGTGATAGAGATCAAATGAAATGATAAGACGGTTGGCAGGAGAATTCATATTTGAAAGGAAAGACTGCATTATATTTTTATATCCGTTTCCCTTTTACATAAATTACACCATAAATTGATGCAAAAAGAACCCTTTGTGGTTGTCTGAGTCCTCTGAAGGTTACCCATCAGCCATCTGTCAGACTCACCAGCGACCTGTTAGCTAATATCACCTGCTGAACACGACGAGTGGAGGATAAACCAGAGTCGACGCCCACCTGTCTGAGCACGCCGCCTGCTGACTCACACCTTGATGTGATTGGTTGTCTCCCTGATGATGGCTCTCTGGACGTGGAAACACTCCTCCACTTCTCTCCCTCCATCATCTCATAAAAAGCGAGAATAACATTAAGTTTTAAAGCCTTTTTTTCTTGAGGATGCCGTTTAAAACAAACACATTATTCCTGGAGACCTTGAACTCATCATTTCATCTGTGTCTCTAAACCTGATGAACTCTTTAGGAGAAGTTCAGGGAAACAATAACCCAGCCGTTAACTTTCCCTATCGATTTGTTCCCCCGAATTATTTAGGGATCATTTTTAATCTGCTTGTGAGCGACCTCGGGGAAATAACTCGTTATGAAGTCATTTCATGGAGACTTTATTGACTAAACGCACTCTGTTCCTCCAGCATTCACCTTGTGACGAGACCAAGCAATAATAATAATGATTTTAAGGTTTCCTGCTGCTGGAAGGTCGATCCTGCTACGACCCCCGCGCCGCCGAACGCCAGCGATAACGTTAGAAAGGAACGCCGGCCGCCCCGTCAGACGGCAGCTCAGGTGGTTTTTATCAAAGCAGCCGGTGAGTGACGGGTCGGAGACGAAGGTCGGGACACTCGGATACCTGCATCGATCAGCTGTCATCGTCTCGCTGGGACGCGTCCGACACATGGGCCGTCTGATAACGTCCTGCTGGGTGTGTGTGTGTGTGTGTGTGAGTGTGTGTGTGTGTGCGTGTGTCTTCCATTGTATCTTTGTCAGTGGTGTTATCTGCTGCTCATCATAAAACAGTCACAGACTTGAAGGGGAAGTTGGTGGACCAGACCTGACTCAGAGGAAGTGTATGTGTCGTCCTGACGACGTCCTGGCCGACAGAATAAGAAGTCGTATTCACGTCGCTCAGCAAGAAACTCAAAGATTCAATTGTTCGACTATTTCACAAAAGGCCGCGAGGTTAATCTGATTATATTTGACATCAGAGGAGGCAGAAGGTCAAAGGTGAGATGAGTCCTCGTTTAAATAACATCATCGCCCAGCGGCGACATGAGACCGGTAAAGGGTTAGGGGGCGGTGGAGGGTTAGTGGAGGGTTAGGGGACCGGTGGAGGGTTAGGGGACTGGTGGAGGGTTAGATGTCAGGTGGAGGGTTAGGGGACCGGTGGAGGGTTAGGGGACTGATGGAGGGTTAGGGGACCGGTGGAGGGTAAGGGGAGGGTTAGATGTCAGGTGGAGGGTTAGGGGACCGGTGGAGGGTAAGGGGAGGGTTAGATGTCAGGTGGAGGGTTAGGGGACTGGTGGAGGGTTAGATGTCAGGTGGAGGGTTAGGGGACCGGTGGAGGGTTAGGGGACTGATGGAGGGTTAGGGGACCGGTGGAGGGTAAGGGGAGGGTTAGATGTCAGGTGGAGGGTTAGGGGACCGGTGGAGGGTTAGTGGAGGGTTAGGGGACTGGTGGAGGGTTAGATGTCAGGTGGAGGGTTAGGGGACCGGTGGAGGGTTAGATGTCAGGTGGAGGGTTAGGGGACTGATGGAGGGTAAGGGGACCGGTGGAGGGTAAGGGGAGGGTTAGATGTCAGGTGGAGGGTTAGGGGACCGGTGGAGGGTTAGTGGAGGGTTAGGGGACTGGTGGAGGGTTAGATGTCAGGTGGAGGGTTAGGGGACCACTGGAGGGTTAGATGTCAGGTGGAGGGTAAGGGGACTGGTGGAGGGTTAGTGGACTGGTGGAGGATTAGGTATATGCGGAGGGTTAGGGGACTGGTGGAGGGTTAGGGGACCGGTGGAGGGTTAGTGGACTGGTGGAGGATTAGGTGTATGCGGAGGGTTAGGGGACTGGTGGAGGGTTAGGGGACCGGTGGAGGGTTAGTGGACTGGTGGAGGATTAGGTGTATGCGGAGGGTTAGGGGACTGGTGGAGGGTTAGGGGACCGGCGGAGGGTTAGGTGTCCGGCAGAGGGTTAGGGGACTGGAGGAGGGTTAGGGGACTGGAGGAGGGTTAGGTGTCCGGCGGAGGGTTAGGGGACCGGCGGAGGGTTAGGTGTCCGGCGGAGGGTTAGGGGACTGGAGGAGGGTTAGGTGTCCGGCGGAGGGTTAGGGGACCGGCGGAGGGTTAGGGGACTGGTGGAGGGTTAGGGGACTGGAGGAGGGTTAGGTGTCCGGCGGAGGGTTAGGTGTCCGGCGGAGGGTTAGGGGACTGGAGGAGGGTTAGGTGTCCGGCGGAGGGTTAGGGGACCGGCGGAGGGTTAGGGGACTGGTGGAGGGTTAGGGGACTGGTGGAGGGTTAGGTGTCCGGCGGAGGGTTAGGGGACTGGTGGAGGGTTAGGGGACTGGTGGAGGGTTAGGTGTCCGGCGGAGGGTTAGGGGACTGGTGGAGGGTTAGGTGTCCGGCGGAGGGTTAGGGGACTGGTGGAGGGTTAGGGGACTGGTGGAGGGTTAGGTGTCCGGCGGAGGGTTAGGGGACTGGTGGAGGGTTAGGTGTCCGGCGGAGGGTTAGGGGACCGGTGGAGGGTTCGGTGTCCGGCGGAGGGTTAGGGGACCGGTGGAGGCCCCTGGCCGGCCAAAGACAGATTATACCTGACATTATCGTGAAGGGAGGAGGGATAACGGGGCGCCGCCAGAGAGCTTAATTTGTTCGACGGCGCTTCGCATGCCTGCATGTTTCTAAATCCCACTAATGAGGAGGACAGGAGGAGAGAAACCAGAGAGCAGGAGGAGGAGGAGGAGGAGGAGGAGGAAGGACATACTGGGATTAAATGGTATGATGGTTGGAATCATCATACTTATGTGGAGAAAGAGTCTGATGTACATAAAGTATATAAATTAATTATTGAAATGACAGAAAACGGCTTACGGACATGTAAGAAATAGTTTGTTTATTGAGAATGTTCTTTTTACTGTTCATTGTTTAATTAATGCATTTGTTAAATGGAAGGAAAGATCTAGTCATTGCTGTTATGTTGGAAGGGAGAAGTTTTATATTCAACAAAGTGCAAAGTCAGTAGATGAGTGAGTTGTTTATGTTTAGTAGAGACAAGAACTGATGTTTAAATGACTGAATATGTATTAAAACATCTAAAGACTTGAACAATAAGGATTTTTTTACATTAAAGGATGAATGGAGATGTTTTAGGGAGGAGACACACACACACACACACACACACACACACACACACACCGTCTGCTGAGCTCCCAGAGTTAATCATTCAGAAAATAATTAAACTCAATAAAGCAGAACAGATTGAATGAAAGGAGATAAAAAGGTTGTGTGGAGGTTTGCGGCGTTCCGCCGGTGAAGCCGTCACACCAGAGAGGTGAGTTTCTTTGAGCCGCTGGCAACAAACATATTTACTGAAACTGATTTTTAACGAACCGAACCATCAAAAAGACATTCGGCTCAGAAAACACGTAGTCATCCTCCAGCTGCGTGTTCGGTAATGACCGTACGTCCCAGTACGACTCACTGACCCGACCCAGCCGACGGTGTGATGAACTGAACAAACGGCACATGATTGGAGGAACCGCCTGTCAATCAAACTCTGCCTGAAGCCAACTTCTCCATGTTCAGAGTCGATCTTTGCTCCACTTTCCAGAAAGAAATGCTCTCCAGCTCTGATGCTGCTAAAGCATCTATGCTAACCTCTAAGGAGCCGCCATTGTTGTCTCTCTCTCTGACAGACACACACACACACACACACACACACACACACACACACACACACACACACACACACACACACACACACACACACACACACACACACACACACACCTAAGCCACGCCACCTAGCCACCAGCAGCTCCTAACAGGATGCTGATTGACACTCAACGCATCACCTGATCTGTATGACTCTGATTAACATGTGGTGTGATTGTTTTGTACATTATGAACTGTTAACACGTCTCTGCAGCAACACAGTATTTCATTTAAATTTTGAGCGATTGGACACATTTTTTCCTTGAACAAATATTGCACCTCCTTCATATTGCAATTAAAAGAAAAATGTTGCAAGTCGACAAACCTGAGAACATGGAAAATCCATCAGAATGAGGTTTATGCAGAGTTTAAAAAGTCAACACATGAGGCAAATATGATGAAACGGAGAACATTTACCCAGGAAACGACTCCTGAAATGAGTCCGGCAGACTTCCGTATACCGACCTAGTCACTAATAAAGACAGGCAGTAGTGAGGAGGACAGATAAGTGGAGGGGGGGCTGACAGATAAGTGTGTGTGTGGGGGGGGCGGCGTGGAGGAGAGAGAGGCCATCCACAAGAACAAAAGACTAATTTGGCAAGCGGCGAGCAGAAAGCTCGGGGGTCCGACGCCGAAAAGTTCAACATAATCAGAGTTTTCTCCCGACAAGACTCCCGAGATGATGATTTAACATTTTAAAGCCTCAGTTCTATTTCTGTCCGAGACAAAGTCCAGTTTTATTTCCCCGCCGCTGAATAAATATTCCGCAGCTTTGTTCCGAGAACGAGTCTCTGCCGTTTGAAATGGAAGACGAGTGACAAGATGAAGGAGCTTTGAGATTTATTAAGATTCCTGCTCCACCGATGAGAGCGACGACACTTTATTAGAAAAGATTGTTTAAACATACGAACGACGACGACCAGCAGCTAAGAATAGTCACAATGAAAACACACAGACAGACTAGTGATGATAGAAGCAGGTTTACTGGGTAAACACAACAATAATATAACAGGAGCTAGATGTGTTAACACCTGTACACGGTGTTACACCATTATCAGCTTAAATTAGCATAATTACGACTTAAATGTGTGATTGAAGATTCGATAAATTACAGCTTTCAATTATTGATGGCGATCGAAATGTTTGCACCATATTTTACTTGTACTGTACTTGAACATTTATGCACTAGAATATGGGAGTTACCATTATAACTAAACGTTAGGCTTTAACCAGGTCGAGTCTCCGAAAACGTAAAAGGAACCCGAAGTGGGGAGAAGACGCATTGGAGGACGTCCCACAAAATCTTTTTTCGTCCTGGTTTTGGAAACAAAGTTGACCCAACTATCAGAAATCACACAGACGTGTGCCCAACGGCTCCACCGATTGGCCGCTGCTCATACCAGCTGACAGGAAGTCGCTTTATAGTTTCACCTTAGATGAAAAACTGTCTCCCGTTTGCATACGAAGCTCCGTCACCACACGACAACGATCACATCACACAGTGATAATAAAGAAAGCAACAATATCACATTCTGTTAACAATCCTCCAACAGCCCCATCAAATCTGGTATTTCTGGAATGACTGAAGAAGAGAATCATTTACGTAAGAACTTGTTACAATCTGAGATCATCACGCTGTAGTAAGTGTAATTTGATTTCGTGGTGAACCACTTTGGAACAGATTTCATGTTCCACCTCAGCTTTGGTGAAATCATTCATCTTTCTCAGAAAAGCTTTTGATAAATTGAGAAAAGGTTTTAACGCTTTCATAGATTTCTCACGCTGTAATTATTGGTCCAAAATGGCAAAAAAAAAATACAACGATTTATTCATTTTTCTTCTCCAACATCTCTTCAACACTTTCTCCCAGACATTTAACTCCTGAGATCCACCTGAAAACCTCCAATAAAAGGCGGAGGAGATTAAAGCTGCCGGAACCAGCCGAGGTGTAGGGAGCGGAGCGAGGAGTTATTAAAGATGAATGGAGGTGCAGCGTTGACTGACAGCGGCGTGTGTGAGCTCCCAGCAGGCCCGGCGTGGATGTGATTATCCCGGGATAATGTGGTTTCCTCCTCCAGGGGGCAGGATTAGATTTAATTAGTCTCAGGAACACTACACCTACACATCCACCACCACGGTAACTAACCGGGCAGGGATGGAGGAGCAGGAGGCCATGGAGGAAACAGACGATGATGGAGGAGCAGGAGGTGATGGAGGAAACAGACGATGATGGAGGAGCAGGAGGTGATGGAGGAAACAGACGATGATGGAGGAGCAGGAGGTGATGGAGGAAACAGGTGATGGAGGAAAGAAGAGGGAATGAGGAAACAGGAGGTGATGGAGGAAAATGGAGGAAACAGGCAGTGATGGAGGAAAGAAGAGGTGAAGGAGGAAACAGGAGGTGATGGAGGAAAATGGAGGAAACAGGCAGTGATGGAGGAAAGAAGAGGAAATGAGGAAACAGGAGGTGATGGAGGAAAATGGAGGAAACAGGCAGTGATGGAGGAAAGAAGAGGTTAAGGAGGAAACAGGAGGTGATGGAGGAAACAGGAGGTGATGGAGGAAAGAAGAGGCGATGGAGGAAACAGGAGGTGATGGGGGAAACAGGAGGTGATGGAGGAAAGAAGAGGTGATGAGGAGACAGGAGGCGATGGAGGAAACAGGAGGTGATAGGGGAAACAGGAGGCGATGGAGGAAAGAAGAGGTGATGGGGGAAACAGGAGGAAACAGGAGGTGATGGAGGGAACAGGAGGAAACAGGAGGCGATGGAGGAAACAGAGGAAACGGGAAGCGATGGAGGAAAATAAAAAGTCTTGTATTGTTGTAATTTTCTCCCAAACCCACAGCGGACGGACGTGATCATGTGATCAGCGTGTAAACATTAGACAGATTGATTCTACGGGTGAATGACTCATTTGTTTCTCCATCTCCCACCTTCTACCGGAGGTAATTATCTCGTTATCCTGCGTGATGAAGTCTTCGTCTCTTCATCTCAGGTTCATTATGTCGGAAACTCGTTTTCTTCATATAATGAGATCAACGAGCGCTTTTTCACATTCCAGGTTAAACCTGAACACGCTGCGTGTTTTACAAAACAATGATTCGATGATTTAACACTCAACACTATGAATGTAAATAGATTTAATGGTAAAGGTCAGCTGATGGCACTGAAGCTGCACATGAGACACCATGAAGTCTATTGATCCCTGAGGGCCGCTGAAGGGCGATCACTGATCGTAATGAGAGAGCGTTCAGGTGTCCCATGTGGCTGTCCACTGGGAGGAAAACATCTGGATGGAAGTTCAGATTTATTCTACGAACCAGAGGAGTTTTTTTATTTATATATATATATATATATATAATTAACCAGAAGCTGATCTATGATCAATGATTTCTAATCATCAAATACTGATTTCGTTAACTGTAAAAAAATGATTCTGCAACAGGAATAAACTGACATCCAGGGTGTGTGTGTGTGTGTGTGTGTGTGTGTGTGTGTGTGTGTGTGTGTGTTAAACAGTAGTGAAGGCTGTTCAGCCTAAATGTCAAGAGAGAGGTTGATGTAAAAATTCTGTTTATTTGCTTATTTGAAAAAACTGTTTTTGCTTCCTTTGTCTTCATCTCCCACAACGTCTGACACACACACACACACACACACACACACACACACCAGGTACGAGGGCCTCGAGTGTGTGAGTTTCAGGGGTTTGACAGGATTAGAGCTGGAGGACTTATTTAGTTCTTGATCAAAGATGAAAGGCAGCCAAGGTACACACACACACACACACACACACGGCCTCTTCTCGTCTTTGAAGACATAACTGATGATACTTAAGTGTTTCTTACAGGAGTCAGAAGTGTGTATGAGTGTATTTTTAACTGCACACACACACACACACACACACACACACACACACAGGCAGCATGTTCTTACTGTTTGAGAGGCTGGATCTATGATAGTTTCGCTAGATTGTCAAAATGTCTAGAAATGAATCGTGTATGGATTATCTGATCAATCATTTCTTGGTTCACTGCGTTTCGGGTGAAAACATTTCTGAAAGAAGATGAAGAGGAGGATCCTCCATGAAGATGAGGAATAAGAAAAGATGGAGGATCATGAGGAACTTGTTTTACAGTCGATGCTGAGGAGATTGAGAACAGATTCACAACACATCTGCAGCTCATTTGGATCAACAGATGCTTAGCGGCACTACTTTACCGGGTGTAAATATTCCTCCGCCTGTTCTGCCAGCAGTCAGAACGTTTTAACTGGTTAAATAACGAACGATTCCCAGCTTCCTCTCACGACTCATCCACGACTCATCCACGTCACAAACTGCATTCAAGGCAGGTTTCTCGAGTCCCTGAACACACCGCTGATTTGGTCGTATTTAGTCAACGTGATCCAAATACACTTAACGAAGAGCAAGTTTCCAAGCTGCCGAGGAAAACGGAGCTGTGTGACGGTGGAGGAGAGAACGTTATCAGCTGATTGGTGAGGCAGCAGCAGGAGGGAGCGTCGATAAGAGGAGGCGACGCTGCACCTCTGCTCCTCTTATCAACTGACGACCAGCCCCCCCCCCCCCCCCCCCCGACACATGTGGGCAACACCTTATCTCAGGTGAGCAACGATACGACCTCCATGTGAACTCTTCCACTGCTGCCGACGCACAATCTTCAGTCACACGGCTGACGAGCCACCTGATAGTTATTCTGCAGCGTATTTAAAGGTTTTCTAGTTTTTTGGGTTTTTTTCTGCAGGACAAAACAAATTTATTCCGCTCGCCGCCGTGACATTTAGTTATTTCACACGTTCTGCCTTCACAGTACAGTAATAAAACAGAAGGTCATTCATAGAAAATATCTCATACGTTAGATACATTCAGACATTCGGAGGAGTCACTGAAGCATGAATCTACGGTCGTAATAGAGACAAAACTTACAAGAATGGCACAAAGAGAGTTCTCTGTGACATCACTTCCTGTTCCAGTTCCTGTGAGAGCAACTGGTGTGATTTATGCGTTTTTAGCTTTCACAATCAGCAACGTTAACATCACCGCGCTCTCCTCCTAAACCTCACTTCCTGTGAACTTTATTGTGAAAAGACACCACGTAACAAGCGTGTCATGAAACGCCGTCTCTGACTCGTGGTGAGGTGGCGCTATAAGAGCACAGGTTGAAGCTTTGTAGCTCTGAAGCTGAAGTATTTGGCTCGTTGCAGTGAGAAGATGTAAATAATATGAAAAACATTTTCCAGTAAGAAGCCCTGAAAGTCTCACACAACAGAGACGGCAGGAGAACGAATCACCGACACACTTCCTCGCTCGTCCGCCAGCCAGAAGATAAACACGCAGCTTCCTGTAATGATCATCCGTCAGAAGGAGCCGGAGCCGGCTGGAGCTCCGGCAGTGATGAAGCTGTGCTGACAGACTCAAAGAGGCCTTTGTCGAGGATAATAAGGACGTTTATTAATATGCAAACCAGACTCGTGGAGCCGGAGCTGTTTAGGAATACAGATGACACGACTCTTACAGATGGTGCTACTGAAACCGCTCGAAATGAGAAAGGAATCATGGGAGTTTTTTACATTACAGTCTCCCCGTGTTGCTCGGCGAGTACGAGTTCATCATTTAGAAACTCATCTCATCTTTTTACAAACGTGTCAGAGCCGCTCGGAGACGACCTGCTCGCTGCTGCAGGATTCTGAGAGAGACTGGTGCACAACAGGGATCATGTCACGGCACCCTGAACCCAGATCACCTCGGTTCAGAGGGGAGGGACAGAGAGAGCATGATGGAGGGGGGAGGGAGAGAGAGACAGAGCGAGAGGGGGGGATAGAGGTTAAATGACGACCCGCCCCACTGAACTACAGCCGCCAACAAACTTCACTTCACTTCCATGAGATCAGCTGTCACCATGACGACCGGGATCAACTTTCAGATGCCGTCTCTGTGAATGTTTCATAAATCAGTGATGTCCTGACATTAATACACAGTTGGAGTAGAAGTGTTTCTCCTCACAACTGTTGAGAAGGTGAGTCGCTGCGGACTCGCCGAGACCAGATCCAGCACGCTGGTCTGCGTGGAGGCCACAGATACCGACCTCTGTGCTGCTGTTAGTGAACAGACTGAAGGTGTTCCACAGCTCCTCAACGCCGTGCAGACGCACTTTGAAGGGGAGTCGGTCATTTTGTCACGGCGCCCGAAATCAAAAGGATTTCCTCTCAGCTCACAGTCAGCGCTTTAAAGCCCAACGTCACTATATCTGGGTACAAAACCCCCAAACCTGCACGGTGTTAAAATGACTAGCTGCAGGAGGAGGTGTGTGTGTGTGTGTGTGTGTGTGTGTGTGTGTGTGTGTGCAGAGCTCACTGCAAGAGTCTGCACATACAGATACACAGCAGAACTGACAAACAAACAAGGCAGTGCATGGCCAGATGAACACACACACACACACACACACACACACAGAGAGAGCTATAATATCCAGTTCTATCAGGTTTGAGCAGGAATCAGATAATGACTTCTATCAAACAGCCCTCCAGAGTCAAATAAACCCTCCTCGTCTTCCTCCACAAGTAGCTCGCTGTGTGTGTGTGTGTGTGTGTGTGTGTGTGTGTGTGTGTGTGTGTGTGAGTGTGTGTGAATGCAGAAGTCGATCATACTCATTCCAATGGCAGCGTACGTAGGTGGATTTGTAGCAGCATAACATTTACTGGATTTTGTCGTGTGTGTGTGTGTGTGTGTGTGTGTAGCTGTGTCCTGACAGAGCGTTAGCCTTCATGATCCGTTGGCCTGAGACACTAAACCTGCTCGTAAATCGTCTCCTTCCGAGGACAGACGGGGAGAGGACGGACCACGTGTGTGTGTGTGTGTGTCGTTGCACGTGTCACACACAATGAATTTTGACACTGTCTCGTCTGCCGTCTATGTGATCGCGGAGGAGACGCCGCCGTCGAGCATCGAGGAGAATCAGACGTGTTGACGTCTGTCAGGACGATTCTCTGGTTGCAACTTCATTTTACAGTCAATGAATCTGTCATTAAAATAAAAGGAGATATTCTGTTATCAGAAATGTCCATCAAACATTCCAAGTTCAAGTCCTTTAACGTCTCACTTTGTTCAACCAGGAGTCCAAAACTGAAATATTATACATTTGTATGGAGTTTTACTTTATTACATATAAAATGTATCATTCATGTGTGAAATATCCCCGTCTTTCATCTCACTTATAGAGACAATCCATCCTCGATAAAAACCCTCATTTAAAATGACGAACAGGAGAATTAATAAGTAACTTTTATAGGAAGGATATAAGAAAGCCCCATCACAGCGTCTCCATCCACAGAGGGAAATAACTTATTTCCACCTGATGAGTTTTACTCTTTACGCACGATAAAAGACAACTACTGGAAATTACTTCAAACCCACTTCCTGTTTGAGTTCAGCTTGTATGCAGCAGACAGGAAGTGGCGTGAATCACATAGACATCCCCACCTCCTCCTCTCACACGGACCAATTTCACAATCCGCCGGCTATGACGACGTCGCTGTTTGGTCTTAAAGAAATGTAAGTAGCCGCCGCCCCCCTCCGTTACCCTCACACGGCTTTACTCTGCTCAGGTGGTCCCGGGTCTGATCCGGCTTCTAGTCCTGACTCAGCCTGCTGTCCTTCATCCGTCCCGCTGGGACTATAATGTGACGGGGACCAGGACCCCGCCTGTAGGAGGGCCGGATCCCGCCATGACGCCTGACAGACGCTGGGGAGCCACGGAGGCATCACAAGGAAATAAGGACGTTTAAAAAAACAATAAAAACTAAAAAATGTGTTTAGATAGATAGATAGATAGATAGATAGATAGATTCAGGTGTAGAACTGCTTCTACTAAATATAATTCTGAGAGGAATCTACATCAGTGGTCCGCCGTAATAAAAAGAAGAAGAAACGAGTTCATATCTTATTTCAGGGTGACCCCCACAGAAAATGTCACGAGTGGTTACCATCGTCTTTTTTCCCCCGCCGTCAGAAAAAGGAAAAAGTTCTATTTCACTCTCTGTTTCAAAAGAGAGAAGTTCCATTAGAGTCGGAGGGATTTCTTTTGGAAGAGCCATTAGCTGCGTTATCTGTCCGGCTGTGATTCCAGCGGAGAAAGAAGGAAGCTTTGTAGTGAGTTTCAGACGGCCGACCTCGAGGAAAAGAAAAGGCTCCTTCTCATTCAGAGACTCGCCGGACGCACTTCCACATCACAACCAACCACTACAAACGCCGTTCTGCCGCTCACATCTGGAGACGTCCGGCCGCTCATTAGAGCGGAGAGGAACGTCCTGAATGACGACGGAGGTTTAACACTAGACCCCGCTTGTGTAGGAGGCCGACTCTGATACGACGTCCCGCCTGACGTTCATCCGGCAGCCAAACATAATATTTATCACCATCTTGGAAGGAAGTTTGACAGGCGGGATCCTAGACGTCGCTCAGGATCGCCTGTCAATCATCCCGTCGGACTGAATACGCAGCGACGGCCTGAATAAGCAGAGAATAAGTCCAGAATCTAGTCCTCCGCTCCGAGTCCGAGTGAATCAGGCTGAAAACATCACGTTCATTCAGTCATCGTCCAGACTGAGAAGCTGAGAACAGAGATGTTGGACCAAAAACACACATAATAATAATTTAGACGTTAATTTAGTAGACGCTCCCAGATAACGGTTTAACTGATCGGTGTGAACATGAGGAAGGTCAGCGGGTTGTTTATGAGAAACAGAAATAAGCATCAGTCATTTACCCAATGATGAGGATCCATAAAGGAAAGCATGTCATCATTAATAGTGTCAGCATGAATAAATGAAGGGTCATTATAATAAAGTAGGATTAATACAGTTTCCGAACGTTTAAATTGGGGTAAAGAATAAGGTTCTGGGTGAATGTGTCGAGTTGTTGAAGAAACCCGAATACTTCACCGGTGGAAACATGAATCTATGTTGAAAGTGGGTCATACATGTAGTGGAAATGTAAAATACATAAGTTGGTGCCTTCTTGACCGAGAAAAGGCAGACAGTGTCTTCTTTGTGTATGTGGATGGAAAACAACAACTCCCACAATGCACAGCTCCGCAGGCACAATGTTCCAAGCAAGATGGCGGATGTTGCTTTTAGTTTCTGCAAGTGAGATCCCACCACTGGTCTGTAACAGGTCTGTAGTCTCAGTGGGTGCTGCCCCCTATAGGTGGGTTGAAGACATGAGGAACTAGTGTTGTCGTCTCACCCCCTCTAACCAAAGAGCCTCCCATGATGCAACATGGCGATATTTGCGTCATCAGAGGCTCTTTTTCAGAATAAAACACGGAGATCTCCGTCTCTGGGGAAATGAGGAAATGATACACGACCATTCAAACATACTACCGGGTTTCTAACCACACAAAGCTTCATGCAGACGGGTGAAGTATCCCTTTATATGTTGGTACAAGTTCTTGTTGAATGATGTTGTCTATTGCCATCCTCTCACGTGACGACTCTGCTTTCCAAACTGAATGTTTCTGGGTTCGTTGGTTTAAGAAGAAGAAGAAGAAGAAGAAGCATCACCTTGGTTTGCTGTACCTGCCTCTTTCCCAGAATGAATGATGCACCAACAGAATAATCATTTGCATGACTCACGGCAACGTGTGGCGTTAACCTCGTGAACTTGCCCTCCTGCTGCTACGTGAGCCTTGATTTGAGGCCGACGCCCCCTACAGTCCTCTACCGAGGCGCTGATTTACATTCCTTTGAAGGCCTCTGACAGATGTCTGCACCAACGCTATTAAAACTGCATTAAAGGCCGCCGTCCTCCGAGGAAACCGGAGCCGCTGCCATTTAGAGAAACGCCGGATAGAAACGCTTTTAAATAAAATTGACTGACACAAAAAAAAAGGAAGATAACCCAGCCGACAATATGATTACGCTTTCACAGACGTCCTCCTCTGAAGCTTTACGCTCACTCGGAGGGGATTTTTCTATTTTCCTAATGATCTTTGCAGCATTTGTGAGCAAATATGAAAACCAACGCCTCCGTCGTTCACATCAACAGAGGAAAATATAAAACGCTCCACTCTGAGATTCCACTCACGTCGACCCCCCACCCTTCTCTCCTCCATCCTTACCTCCTTTTTCCATTCATCGTTCCTTCCCCCTCTCTCCCCTCCTCCCTCATCATTAATAAACGCCACATTCAGTTCCCATAACCTCCCACTCAGGGTGCTCAGCCTTTCCCTCTCAAGAAGACATATCGCTACTTTCATTGGCGGAGGGTTAATTGAGGTGACGTGACGGATCGCCGCGCAGCCGACCCCCGGGGCGCCGCGGGGGTCACGCCGAGCGCGCTCCTATCGCTCTCCGCGGCTGTAAACACAGATAGTGGCGGCGATAACGCGGCACTTTTACACGACTCGACGAAGAGAAGCAGAAGAAGACTGTTTGGATCCGCAGCAGCAGACCGGCAGCCTTGGGGCCAAATACATATTTAATATTCACTTCAATATTCAATGTATGTTTCCTGCCAAAAGCTTGATGATGGAGTCATGAGGAAACAACGGGGCGTGCTGTGTTTAGGAAAACATTAATATGACTTTCCTGCTGAGTGAAAATGTAATTTCTTATAGTTTTACTGAACAAGAGAACAACTGAAAATCTAAGTGATGATCATTTATAATCATTTTCTCTTCCATCTGACGGACTGTGACCTTCCTACGCTTTCAGACTGACAAACATCACATGACCATGTGATCTTCGGCTTTCTCTTCACTGTTTTCTGACATTTTACTGTTCTCATTCAAAGCCACACAAAAAAAATCACAGAAATCATCATCACTTTAAAACTCGCGTTACATTTAACTGAAACTCATCAGCATGAAAATCATTAAGAAATGACTTCACGATGAAACGGCCGTACATTTTACACAGAAAGATCGATCGACAGATTAATAAGAAGAAAGGCGGTCGGGTGTCGCTCCTCTCTCTGTTGCATGCTGGGAGCAGCAGCTCACCAATCATCCCTGCTTTCTCTTATTTATCTGATTCCAGTGGTGAGAGTCGGCCCTCCGGTTCCTCCTCGCCAGAGCAGCTGTTTGGCTCAAAGCTCTCGCGTCTCCGCCGGTCTCCGAATGTTCCACATCCACGGCTTTTTATTGGTGAGGGGAGGCGGCGTGCTCCTGATTCTGGAGCCGGGATTTAATATACCAACAGCACTCCGTCTGCAGCCTCCCACCATGCTCATCAAGCATTCAGAGGGTGTGTGTGTGTGTGTGTGTGTGTGTGTGTGTGTGACATGTCAAGGGAGAGTTGGTGCTAGACAGGCCTTAAGTAGATACACACACACACTTTTTTGCCTCACCCCTTATCCAATCACATTTAAGCGTGATGTTGTTGTCCATTAGCATTGACCGGCTTTGCTGACGCTGGCAGAAAAATGCTCTCTCTCACTCTCTCTCTCACACACACACACACACACACACACACACACACACACACACACACACACACACACACACACACACCCTTGAGATTCATTAGCAGATCAAAGTGGATGTCTAAATTTGTGTTGCAGGAGGAGGAGGAGCCACTAGAGGCAGGAAGTGCGTTAAACAAAATAAATATGTAAACACATACGAAAAAGAAAAGTTACTCAAATTGGACTTCCTGGATCAGGATTTAATCTCAGTTTATCTTTTTATACATTGTAATTTTAGCTCTTTTATTACTATGTTGCTTCATGTTGAAAAATCACATTTCAGAAAACTGAATGCGAGGAACCAACTGGGGAAGTTTCATGGAGAAATCTAAATGATCTACCCAATCCCCCTGCAGTGTTTTCTACAATGTCCATCATTTTATAATCCATATATTTTAAAGGCCGTTCTCTCCCAATTCGTTTTTTTTTTCTCAGACTGAACAAGACATTTTCAGTGACTAACATTTTAACGTTCCATTCCTCTCTATATTCTGAAGGTTTTTACAGAGGAGTTTGTTCATACATCATTCATAGCCTGATTTTATTCATAAAAACATCGACGACAACATGATTTATCGAGGGATGCAAAGATATAAAAAAATCCTGTCTGTATAAAAACCTTTGAATCCGATGGGAAGCCTTGTTGGCACATTTAACACCATTTCAGACACAAAAAATATTTTGGGGTTTTCAGGAAGGCATCAATATTTATTCTCCTTCTACCTGGGTGTCTAGTGTTTCCTGCATATTGCATGTTTAACTTCCAAAGAGCCAGAAACTTCAGTTAAAACCTCTGAATGCTGAACTCCTTTACAGAAACCACTGTGTTTAAACCCTAAAACTCTGAGCTATTACTCAACCTGGATTATATATTTGGACCTGAAGCAACGCTCCCCCAACATCGCTTTATCGTCTTTATTTTTAAATCCTGAGCAGGTTTTCCGTGAGAACGCTAATCGTTTTCCAAAGCTTCTCCTTACACGAACATTAAGAGCGAGATCAGAAGCAGAAGTGGCGTCTCCCTTCGGAGGCGGAGCTTCCTCGGTGACACCAGAGCCGTTTATTTCCCTCCACGCTGCTCAGAAACGGCTCAAACTGGCACACAATGCAGTGAATGGCTGTGCTGGCACACACTGGAGGGAAACTTATAATACATTTACACGCTGTAATGTACTTGGACACACACTCACACACCCACACACACACACACACTGAACAGCAGTACTCAAACACTCCCCCGCTTTAATCGTACGCCTGTGTTCCCCGTCTATTCATCGTGGTGCACTCGCTGCCAGCCGTGTATTCATGTGGACAGAATTAGGTGTGTGGTTGTGTGTGTGTGTGTGTGTGTGTGTGTGTGTGTGTGTGTGTGTGTCATAAGTGGATGATTGACGTGTGTGTGTGTGTTGATTATATGCACCCTTGCATTGTCTTGTGCATAATTTGTCATAATTCCTGTGTGGCATGTGTGCACATTCAACGTGTGTGGTTGCGTGTTGCCATGGCAACACAGCAGAGTTATTGCCGTGTCTGCTTGTGGCAATCTTAACTCGGCTATTGTGGCTGAGTGGAAACACACATCCAGCCCACTTATGGGGGGGCGGGGCATGGGCCCTTTGACGTCTGAGCTGAGACTTGATGGTAAGATGGTACGACCGGCTGTTTTGGGAGCTTCCCCTCTAAGTGACTACAAATACAGGGTGGAGGGTCCTGTTCCTGGCGAGTCGACAACAACGTCGGCGGTAGAAAACGAGAAATGAAAAGTGGTGCTCTTGACGTTGGACAGTGTGTCGACCATCCTCTCGACCTTTGCAGCGTTAACAACACAGCACTACTTAGCCTTAGAGAGAGAACAGTCATCATTCACAATCAACCAACCCTGTCATCCTCTCCTGGGACGCCTTATAAGAGGTCAAGAACACTCTGTTGTGTTTATTTTTGCACTGGGAACACATGAACCATCAGAAAGCTGCATCAGTTACAGCCACGACGCTTTCAGATGGACGTCGGGTGTGTCGTCGTGACGTCGGACTGCAAAAGTTTGAGCTAGGATCAACCTGTTTGCAGATGACTCTGCTCTATCCGCCAGCCAACTTCCACGTTGGATTGCATTGAAATGAATGAGGAATGTGACTCATGCTTTAAAACAGCTTGGACCTGCAGCACAACATCCTGTTCCTGGTTGAAACAATGAGCTAATAGTGATGTCATGGGGGGGAAAAGTGAAGAGGAAGAGGAGGCATCGGTAAATGTTAAAATTACCATTATCTCTTCCACTCAATGACAGCGCAGTGTGAACTTAGCAGCGGAGTGGCAGATAAGCGGCCCTTGGCCTGCAGTGGGCTGCTGTATAATAGCCGTGATGTGTTATGAAGCTCTCTAAGCATTCATTAGGCCTTCATGCCTCCGCAGCTTTTGCAATTATTGTTGACCTTTAAGAGGAGCGATTGATTCCCCCAAACAAAAGCGTGCGGCTCCGCTGCTCCGGAGACGGGATGCATCTGTTTTATTGCAGCAACACACAAACACACACACACACACACGCGCGCACACACACACCCAGAGGCTCCATCTATGTTTCTGTCACAAAATATCAGTGATCAACTGTAAACCTATTTTGTCTGAGTACAACAGTGACAGTGGGTAAACAGTGAGCGGGGGGGGGGGGGGGGGGGGGGGGGGGCAGGAAGGAAGGAAGGACAGCAGGAAGCAAAGGAACCAGAGTACGAGTCGACACAGTCACACAGCAGATTGTGAAATTGTTGCAAAATACAATGTTTAGAGGGAAAACAATACCATTGGATCCTTTTTTCATGGACATAAAATGTAAAATCATCTCTGTGACTCTGCAACGCCCCGAACTGGTGACGTGATATTAAATATTGACAAAGACCACTTATGACAGATCTGAGACCTGCAGCAGGACAGCAGGACCAGAGATCTGCAGCAAGACAGCAGGACCTGAGACCTGCAACAGGAGAACAGAACCTGAGACCTGCAGCAAGACAGCAGGACCCGAGACCTGCAGCAAGACAGCAGGACCCGAGACCTGCAGCAAGACAGCAGGAACCGAGATCTGCAGCAAGACAGCAAGACCCGAGACCTGCAGCAAGACAGCAGGACCCGAGACCTGCAGCAAGACAGCAGGACCAGAGATCATGAGTCTTTCGCTAAAGGCACCCCGTATGACAATAAATCACATCGATGGAGGGAGATAACGGAGGCCATCACGACGCATACTTTTTCTCATTTGTTATTTTTACTTCTTATTAAGATGGAGCTCTGTGTTTACATTTGCACACACACTATAGCTTAAGTTAAAGCCGGAGTTCAAATGTTTACCAGACATTTGCACATTCTTTGTGGCTTATTATTTATTATATTATTATACTTTCTTTAAAATAATGTTATGCTGCTGTGAGAAAATTAAAATAAAAGAGGAAAATGATCAAATGCGACAGTATTATTTGTTATTTTTAAGCCATTAATTGAATTTACAGGGGGGAAAACCATACCGTGATATATACCGTTACCGTGATATGAAATTATTCATACCGTGATATAAGATTTTGCTCATACCGCCCAACCCTAGCAGGCCCTGAGACCTGCAGGAAGAAAGCAGGACCCGAGACCTGCAGCAAGACAGCAGGACCTGAGACCTGCAGGAAGACAGCAGGACCCGAGACCTGCAGCAAGACAGCAGGACCCGAGACCTGCAGCAAGACAGCAGGCCCTAATTTGACCCGATTAGAACCACAAGGAACCTCTAAAAAAGCACTTTTCAAAACCAAGTTGCAAAAGTACCAGATAAAAACTCAAAAGGTTCAAATAACTATGTGAAACTAAAGGTTAAACTAGAAAGTGGAGTCAGAGTCAGGTGTGTGTCTACAACACAACTGGAATGTTTAGTTTCATATAAACAAGTCCCACCATCAGACATGCTGCGTTTGTAATGCATTTAAACTACAGTTCACTGTGTGTCTAGTTGTGTTACTGCTAACAGCTAACTAGCTCCCGTCCTGCCGACACCTGTTCTGTTGTGGTCGTAATCTGGTAAGCGAAGGTGAAGTGTCTCACCTCGCATGCTAATGAAGAGTGGAGCGATGGAAACACACCAAAGCAGTCTCCACCAGCTGCTACAGATAAATCAGCATCAGTGACGGATGAAAACACACTCAGGGAAATCTGTTGTCAATAAAAGTTTGAATAACAGTGAGACGACCTTGGGAATAAATAACCACAAAAAAACATTTTAGGCTGAGGGGTCTATGTAAGATTAGCCACGGAGACACACACACACACACACACACACACACACACAATAACAATTAAAACAGCAGCCATGAGGGAAAAAAATAAAGGCAACATAAAATATGGATGATGTATAAAAAAGCAAAAGAAGACAACAAAGGCAAACACGATTCTGACGCCATAATCTTCTGTTTGTAGAACAATTAGTAAAAATAATAAAATATGTTAAATTTGTGGATGAAGTGCAAAAGTTACACCACAGACTTAGAAAATCATAATTAAAAAGTGGGATTCAAAAATCACAGTGGAATACATGTGCTCCCAACGGAGACATTACCTCCTCATCCTCCATCCCTACTCCCTCTGCCTCCCCAGTATGCCCCGGTACATCACCATGGCAACAGACTAAACAGCAAGGCGGCGTGGGTTAAGCATCACTCTGTCGATATTTATCACCCACTTAGGCTTTATGGCCTTATGATGGGAAATCATCAACGCGTGTGTGTGTGTGTGTGTGTGTGTGTGTGTGTGTGTGTGTGTGTGTGTTCCATGTTTATGGTTGCAGGTGCAACAGTTGATTACAAGAGGTTGGAGGGAGACAGAGGCAGGAGGGGCTGGAATAATGAAGTAAGCAGGAAGGACAAAAGAACGATGAAGAAGAAGAAAGACGGAGAGACTTGTTGTCTTGTTCCGTCCCTCGTCTGGTTCGACTGGTTTCTCAGCCGATGGAATGAAGCGGCAGCACTTCAGCTAAACGACTGTGAGAGTGTTTTCATGCACTGCTGTTTGTGTATGTGAGTGTGTGTGTGTGTGTGTGTGTGGTTGCTGAGGTGATAGATTGTTCTGGACATCCATCTAACGACTCGCTCAGGTCGACTCCTGCTGGCGGAGCGAAGAGAGGGAGAGAGATCGCAAGCGAGCGCGCAATAGTGAGTATGAAATCAGCAGTAACATTACGGCGTGAATGCAGCAGTGCATTGTGGGTACTGGTTATCTGGCGGTGACTAGACTCAAGCTAACTTCCTGTCTTGTTGTCATCCAGCTGATAATGAAAGTGAAGTTAGCCCCGAAGTTAGCAACAACTCTGGCTAAGGAACATTTAAGGTGGACTGACCTTTAAGGTGGACCAGCACTATTCTCCTTAAAGCTGCTACTCTGAGTCTAACTTAGCTTTTATTATATTATAACTGTTTTACTGACAGCACGGTTAAAGAGTTAATTATTAATATCCCGACTTCAAACTCTGCTCTGTTTTAATCGGGAAAACACAAAATTAAAATCTACCAACAGCATCATCTTGCATTTTTATTTTGTTACAGTAAGAAAGTGCAAATTATCTGACGGAAATTAAAACATGTCCTTAAAGCTATTGTGAGAGCTGTAATGGAAGTATTAAGTATTCATATTGGTACTCGTCAGCAAGTACTCATATGTAAGTACCTGGAAGAAAGTGTTGTCGGTGCATCGGTAGTTTGGGTCTTGCAGCAGATTGTATTGCCCCCCCCCCCGTGTTTTATTAGTCTGCAGGTCTATAAAACAGACAGGAAAACGTGCTGAGACTAGATGTTCTCCACCGACTTACTCCCCAAAAATACACACCCGGGGCTAAAAACAGAGCAGGACTGAGCCAAGAGAGAGAGAGGGGGGCATCTTTAGACAAACCCGCAATCTGATGTGGGTTATATGGACTCCGCTGTGCACCCTCGCTGTTTGTCCTTCTGTTTAACGGCGAGGCATAAAGTAGCGTTGGCTCAGAGTCTGGGAGCCGCTTCAAGGTTAGAGGGACGCGGATCGCAGAGGAAGTTGGACGGAGGAGACAGGAAACACTCGCCGGCTATAAACGGACCAAAGCGACACCACGACAACATCTCTATTCTCCAGCGTCTTCGTTTGAGGCCATAAAGATGAAATAGATTTGGTCAACTTCTAGTCGGGAATGTTTTCAGATTCGCCTGAAGCTAAATGTTCAACCGAGCAGTCGAATTACAAAACTTAATAGAACATGAGAGCTGCTCTGATCAAATCTCCATATAGGAGCTTTACAGAAGAGTGTGGTTGTCTAGCAACGGTGTTTTACTACATGTTAAACCTTAAAACATCCTTAAATGTCACATAAAGGTGAAGGGGAGGTGGACTTCAGCCAAACCAGGGGACTCGGATCGATGACAGGAAAACAGAAACCCTGCAGTTTCAAATGAAGCTGTTTAAGGGAAGGAGGGAGTTCATGTGAGGAGATGAGAGGAGCGTGGACACCAGTTAGCCTCTGGCTGCTACGCATGATGTCAGAGAGGGTTCGGCTTATCAGATCGGAGTTTTCTATCTCGTTGAGAATGAAGAAGCCGGCGTCCACCGCAGCAGCAGATGCATGTGTCAGTAGACCACGGGGAGGCAACACGACGATGAAATAACACGTTAGCGAAGCTTCTGGAACAATGGCGAGGAGTGAGGTCACTGATGAGGTCACTCGTCCTCCTTCTTTGCTGCTGCTTTACTTTCTGTCCCGTTAACTCCCCAAGGGTTCCTCGTGATCACAGCGGATTATGTGGCGCCGCTACCAAGGCTCATTAAGAGCACTGGAGATGCAAATGAGCTGCACACACACCTTCAAAGCCCATCGTACACACACACACACACACACACACACACACACACACACACACACACACACACACACACACACACACACACACACACACACACACACACCTGTTTTAGTGGTATGCTAGATGGATACGAAATGTAAAGCCAGTGAAACGGGACCGTTGGCGACCCCGCCCAGGTCCAGGGGTCGTTAGTGGCCGACCAATCAGAGACGTTTAAAGTTTAGGTCGCACAAGCAAGAAATCTTTGCAGGTTTTGCTCCTCGAAGCTTGTGATTGGTTGATGGCAGCAGCTACAGAAACATACAGGAAACAGCCCATTATGCATGCATGAACATTGGGCTTTCATATGTGTGTGTGTGTGTGTGTGTGTGTGTGTGTCAAATTATGCAAGCATCCATGCTGGGATATGTGATGATGATGCTTTGTTCCCACGCATGGAAATTAGCTCTAACCGACCAACGCGTCAAGAGCTCAGAGTGGGTGTAAGACTGTGTGTGTGTGTGTGTGTGTGTGTGTGTGTGTGTGTGTGTGTGTTCTCTCTGTACACCACTATCACTTCTACGCAACAGATTTTGATTGTTGCTCGAAATTAACTCTTATTCAACTCCTGAGATGAGCAATCATTTCTCCACTCCTTTTTTTGTCTTTTCATGTTTCTTACTGGAGAATTAATGCTAGATGACAGAATATAGTGATTAACATGAGAGGAGCGAACAACAGACAATCCTCCACTCCTCCTGGACCGGAGCTGCTCCCCCACGGGGCAGGTCCAGGACCAGCAGCTGCTATTTCACAGTAAAATCATTTCAGGAGAACATCCCGTCTCTGGAAATGAAAATGAGTGTCTCCCTACATCCATTCCAGGGTCTTAAATAATCCAAGACTAATAAATAGCATAAGAATAATGGATAGTGAAGCACATTTGCAGCACTGAACGCATGCAGGTTGTTGCCGTGTCTGCTGTTCATCCATATACACTTCCATATTACACCGTCGGCATGACAACATAGCTGCTGACCAGGAGTCTATCAGATTATCAGGTCTGGATTAAAGTGGGAAGGATTGTAAATAATGATGCGGCTGCTTCCCCGCTGCCAGGTGTACGGGATGCTACGTAATTAGCATCCTCACATAAGAGCTCTCATTTGGACGCTCATTTCAACTCAGCTATAATTCGTTGCATATTTCTGCATTTAAAATCAGTGTTGTGACATCACCAGCCATCACAGCTGGACGCAGCGACCTCAGTGGACTCGTCCACAGAAATGAACAGCGGTGCTGCTGGTTTTAAACTCCAAACCACAGCTGAGAAAGTCGGAGTTTTTACTTGGAGCCTGAACGCAACAACAACTAGGAAGTTATGTAGACACACACACACACACACACGCACACACACCGTCGTGCACCTGCAGCATTAGGCCTCATTATTTCAGGACTAACTCGTCAGCAGAAAGTTAATAGAGATCCAGATCCCGACGCCGTCGTTTCCCATCCAGTCACCTCCGGTCCCGCTGCTCATCAAATGACCTCTGGAATTATGGGAAATAATGTGCAAAATGTGAAACAGAGGAAAGAGATTTCAAAGTTGATCTGGCGTTAAATGAAAGAGATGGAAGCGGAGGACGGGGCGAGGGCGGAGGATGAGGAGGGAGGAGGAATACGGGACCATTAGGGGGAAGATGACTGAGGTGTTGAGGAAGAAAAGGGGAGAATAAACCGTGGAGGTTCCACAGGGAATGTGCCGGGTTCATAATGACGAGTTGAAGAGACTTTTTTAATGCAGCCTTGAGTTTAAGACCAATTTAAAGACCAAATAAAAGAAGCAAAGCGCTGAACTCTGACAAGTTTCTGAGCGAACAGATAATTAAAGCTGTGAGGCGATAAATGGATGGAATAACAGAGAGAGGTTAACCCTCCGGCGACCAGCGCAGGTCATGTCACCACCAACAGAATAGTCTTATTATTTACAAGGACGTCTGACTTCTTTCCAAATGTTCTTAACTTTGTTAATAAACGCCACTTCTTTGCTATACTTCTACTGGTTACTCAATACTGGATCTGGTATGAAGCTGATAACAATGTTAGCTTTATAATTCAAGGTCAATCTTACAGCTAAGTGTTAAAATCGTCTTAGTAGCTAACTGCATTGGTAGCGTGGTAGCGACCTGTCAATCAGCAGGTAGCCCCGCCCCTAAAGCATCCCCTGCTTTCTGGTCTGTTGGACTCTAAATGGACCATAATGTACTAAATGAACATCATGCTGGATTGAAGAAGACTTGAAACTAGAGGTTGAGAACATAAACTCATGTTTACAATATTTACTGAGAAAATAAATCAAGAGAGAAGTAGGCTCATTTTCTCATAGACTTCTATACAATCAGAGAGGCGTCGCCCCCTGGTGGTCAGCAGAGAGAATGCAGGTTTAAGGCATTCAATATATGCATAATATGCACCATGGTCCTAAAAAAAACCATGACCCATCAAGCAATGTATGGATGGATGGCCGTTGAGAGATATTCGGGATGTTTCTGGACCTCTAGCCAATCACAGCACACAGGAAGTGCAGGCCGCTCAGGTCGCCAGGCGTCCTTCCTGCCCTTCGTCCCCCTTCAGCATCTCCATTTGACGAACGGGTTGTGACATTTCTGTGTGTGTGTGTGTGTGCGCTCCTCTCTCATCTGCTGTGTGAACACGCTATCAGTCTGACTGATTCTGATCCTAGGGGGGCTGCAGAGTTTCTGCAGGGGGTCCCCGAAACTATTTTTCTTCCAAGAATCAAAATATGTCCAAAAATACACATTAACATGAATGCAACTTATAATAAGCCACTATAAATCTTCACATTGAAGATGTGAATCCTGGCAGCTAGCTGTCCTTCTGAACTGTTGGTGACTGTATATATAGTCATATCAGTATTATTAGCCTAAGTTAATGTGATGGATCTTTTGACCCTGCATAAGATGCATCTCAATGGATTCACTTTAAAGAGACTGATGGAGTTGAATTGCCAATGTGTGTGTGTGTGTGTGTGTGTGTGTGTGTCATCTGCTCTGCCGTGTTGTCAAACGAAAAGTACGAAGCCGTCAAAGCTGCATCGCCACACATAACTATTATTATAGGCCCGGCAACCCGATATTATAAGCTATGTGATGGGGGTCCTTGGCCTGGAAACCGTTGAAGAACTCTGGTGGAACATAATTATGTGGATTGGATGCAAAATGACTTAAAATGTATACGTTTATATATTTCATTGACCAACGGATGTTCTGCTCATAAACACACTCCGTAATAACAGCCACAACCTTTCTCTCCCCGGAGCTCATACTTCATCACACACACACACACACACACACACACACACACACACAGAAATCTTAATTTTCTTGCAGCAGCCTCACCTGATAACACATTCCCTGTACGCGACTGCTGTGTTCTAATCTAATTATTTTTTAATAGTTTTGTTTTATCACAGCTGTCTGGTAAAAGGTTAGCCTTTAATAAATAAATGATTAATGGACTCTCTCTCTGTATGTACACGGAGCTCGCTCGCCCTGTCCCTCCAAGGAAAAGCCAGGTTCTTGTGGTAGGAGTAGAAGAAGAAGAAGAGAATAACTCCTCATCTCGCTGCTTGCGAGTGGCTCTCGGCTGTGATTGGGTTTTTTCGGCGGTAATCCAGCTCTGATGGCTACTTATCCTTCACGGAACAAGCGGCAGCCATCTTGGTAATGAGAGGCCACGCCGCCGACTCCGGCACCTAATGGCTTTGTCTCGTGGAGCGGCGAGGTCCGACTCTGACCTCCGAAGATTCTTTTTATTATCTTCAGAAAACTCTTTTTAAATCCGTAGGTTTCTTTTTAAAGAGAGGACGGAGAGTTCATAAGATGATGAGCTTTTACACTGAAATCACAGAACTCCACTTCCTGCGTGCATAATACACAACGTACAGTAATCGCCCCCCGATTGCAGCGACAGCGTTCTGCAGCAGAGAGGAGGACGAGGGGGGGAAAGATTGCGAGGATTACTGGAAACAAGACTTTCTCTGGGCTTATTGATTGAGCCATTCAATAAAATGGCCGCCCGCTTGTGAATAGCGGTCGGCAGAATCGAGGCGCTCTCGTTGGCAATCTGGAGGAGCGCTTCAAAATCAGGAGAGGTGGAAAAAAAGCAATGTGGCAGCAAAGTACTCGGCTCCACCGGTGATTCACCGCCGCCGCCAAACGCCTTTCAGATTCCTCATTTTCCCCCAATTTGCCTCCGCGGTTCGTGTGTGACGCGTGATTGTGGCGGCGAATCTTTCTCACACGGAGACTTACAGGAGATTACTGTTCATCTGCAGGGAGACTTAGACCTTGGAGGTCTCTGTGGGGGTCTGGACTCAAAGGTGCTTAACAGGATTATGTGTGAAAAAGGTAAACTAACTATTTCACAGGATGTTGTATAAAAATAATCAGAAGGCGGGAAATAAAAAAAGTATTTTTTCAGTTTTTTCTTTCACTAATGCGCGGCAATAATTCAATAGAACTATATTGTGAAGAAATAACATCTTGATACGCAATTACGTTGCCTGAATCGATAATAATCTAGGACACGGCAACTCAAATGATCTGAATCCGAATTAATAAGAAGTCTGATTTGTGTTTGTAAACATATTTAGTCTTTTAAAACTATAATTTCACTGGAAACTGGATTAAAATGAGCCGAGTCGCTGAACTCGACTAGCTTCCTTCCCTGCTGGATTCTGTATTTTGGAGTTTATTATTTCTTACTATGATTTATTCCTCCCTACTCTTAAACTGAAGTGATGAACACGCTGGAAGCGAGTTTTCCTTTTATTTCAACTTTTCTTCAACCGAGTTAAATTAATGTATCTGATATTTCAGAGAACGTGCGTTGAATTATGTCACGTCTTCAGCAGAATATCGGAGGGAAGACTTTTTTTTTTCGTGAGACTGCAGAGAAGGAGGAGGTGGGGTGAGGAGATAAAGACTGATAGGTGGTGATTGACAGGAAGAAAACAAGAGGAATTAAAAAAAAAAAATCACACTAAGAAAACAGGAGGCACCGGAGTGTGATGCTGAACGACTAAACCGAATCCAACCCACATACACGGAGATTAGCAGCTCTCGGTGAGGCTGATTGATAAAGAGCTGATGAACCCTGATCATTTAATCCCTCACACACAAACATTAAGAGCACACAGTAGCTGCTAATCCACTTCTCCTCGCCCCACGACTCTCCGACTCTTCTGTTTATCTGCGTTTCAGCTGCGGATAATCTGGCCGAACTACGTCTGGTGTCTCCTCTAATCTAGCAGCCATCTCGGATTATAACACGACCTTTGACCCCCCCGCCTGATGCAGAGAGTTTGTGTCTTCCTCGGCTGCCAGTCTCATCAGGGTTTGTTTTCGTTTATTAAATAAATAAATAAAAACTTGCACATGCTTTTATTTCCTCGGGGCATCATTATAACAACTTCCTTTCCTCTGAGCTCGGCGGGGGAAACTCGTCCACGAGGCCACATTTACCGCTCGTCCCCTTAAAGACCAGAACCTCCGCTGGGCCTCGTCTCGTCACCACGGATACGTAAAAGGAATAGTCTGCATATTTTGATGCTTCCCCAAAATGCATATAAAGTGGAAGGGAAGATAAAGGATAAAAGAGAAGGATGGAGGGATGGGGAGACGAGGTTAATGCTGCGCCGTGTAGCGTTTCAGCATTCGGGTTAGGGATCATTTTTCATATTGCAATATATACTGCAGGAAAAACCATATATTGCATATTCTTCTTTGAGTATCTCCTCCCTGGAGGAGACCAATCAGAGAAGATTAGAGAGATGGGCGACCGGAGGAAAAGATGGTGATGGAAGGGAGAGAGAGAGAGAGAGAGAGAGAGAGAGAGAGAGAGAGTGCGACTGCAGCTGCAACACCAACTCTCTGTTTACTGGACTCGTTCATCTGCAGCTGATCCTCCTTCAGGCTGCCGCCGCGGCGCCGCTCCTGCCTACGCATCGGACCAACGGAGCGCTCATGAGGAGAAACCGATATGATGTCGTGTTTATGCAACACGACGAGGACGGCGTGGGAATCACATGTCGCTCACATGAAAGTGACCGGCGGCAGAACGGAGGGAGAAAGTGCAGAGTGAAGGAAAAGGTGGAATATGAGGGTTCACCCTCTGGGGAACACGAATTTGATTACTCAACACGCTGCCAGAATGCTTTGGATTGTGGTGTTTAAAGATCACCATGACGGTGGTGCTAGAAGGAGAGTCGTGGTCCGACCAAAGTCTTGATCCAGGTTCATGCTCCCCTGCAGGGATCATCTAGCTGAACTGACAGACGGGGATCGCTGAAATATGCCAACCATCTGTCTGGACACCAGTCATGAAAATAGTAGCCTTCAATCTGGTTAAAGTTAAAGTCTGCTAGCATTAGTCACGACCACGACACGCAGCTCATCGATCCATATTCATATTTCATACACACACACACATACGAAAACAAGCTGACTAGCATGTCGACTTTAGCATCGGAACCCAAACACGCTATCAGATTTAACGTTCGTCATCCATCTAAAACACGTTGGGACGAACGTCACCTCGTGTGACGTCATCCATCTTCGTGTTCGCTGCGTTTTCACATCGGAACAGCGAGTTCAGCTTGTTTATGATGCATCTTCTGGAGACCAGGAGTCAATTCATGAACATACGGCGACATGTGCATAAATACTAAATCCATATCCGGTCAGCCGTTGTGTTGATATCGGGAGGAAGATATTGATGAATGAAAATAAGTAAATAAAAGTAGATAAATGCAATACAAAGGAGGAAATCTCCCAATAGTGGGAGAGTTTGGTCCTCGTCCGCCCTTGTGAGGATCATTATTTTCTCATTTAGGTTGTTCATTCAAAAAGATCTGCCTCGGTTCATTTAGTTTGACTAAAAATAGCTTTTAAGAAGTGGTTGTCTGCACCATTAACGTGACCTTTTATTCATCGGGCTTCAGTCTCCCACGCAGCCGTCTCAGGAATACTTGTGATTATTCCGTTTTCTAATTTTACTTTGCTGTTGAACTTCCCTCCACATCTGACAGTTTAAAACTTTTTTATACATATTTTCCCCTCAGAGATCTCAGTTTAGAAGAATACACTTACGTATAGACAGTAATGAACGCACACTGACAGCTACCCAGCATGCATCCCATCTGCAGACGTGTTCCAGCAGGACGCGGGTAGAAAGACGCTCCTGTGACATTATGAGCGGGCGTCTGACTGCGAGCCAAAGGCCAGAACCTGCTGTGTGAGGGGATGTGGTCTACGCCGGTCCTGAACCACAGTAATCATCATCAGGTAAACAGCAGCCACATTAAAAGGAAAATATGCTACAAGCAGCACAACGGACTGTTGAACATATAGCTGAACCAAATATTGATCACTTAACGCCGAGGAAGTGACTCAAAGATCATCAGCAGAGATGAAGCTTCTGGGTTCGGAATTATCCGACAAACATGCTTTTGGTATTTTTGAATAAATGGCATTTTCCAAATAAACTGGTGTGAAATTAAAGTGAAACGTGGCACTTAGCTGTCTCATCCCGACGCTAATCACCGTGATGCATCAAAAGACTGGTATGTTTTTGTGAATGCGCTCCTTAATCAAGCTAATTACACGTGAATTAGGCGTTCTTGTGTTTTGTCAGCCACTTGACGTTACACGAGGTCTCCTTGATAAGCTCTTCAGAGCATTTAGGATTTACGTCATCAGCTTCTCATATTTAAAAAAAAAACGATTAAAAGAGGGAAAGTGGAAAATGGCAAATTATTGTCACTTTATATGTGACCTATGCGGCATAACTGCAATTACACAGACATTCCCATAATAACATCTGACAAGTGGTGCCTTACTGTTATTGTGGGAGCACGGGTCAGATGGTCAGAACATAATCAGCGTGAAATAAAAAACGTGATGTATTTAAATACCATATCAATACATGCAGGAATTATAATAGAAATGTGGACGAGGAACATTTTCAGGAAGATAAATGCTTTTTTTTTTTCTTCTCCCAGAGGTTAACAGGGTGGAAACGGAAGGATTGGAGGGTTTCTATCAGCATCGGATCCAAGAACATGTTTCAATCTATAAATGTCATAAATCATCCATCAAGGGACAATGAAGCCCTGTCCTTGGACAAAGTGTGGACACGTCAGGAAGGACACAACACTGTGTGATGAAAGCATCTAAAACTAAGAACCGCCTGAAAGAAAGAGAATGCTGCAGGATTAAGGGACCCGTTAGTGCCAGAGGTCCTCTGACAACATGCTCATATTGATTCTATTGTGTTATATGATCATCATGAGCATCAATAGCCAATTTAATGCTATATGAATTAAATTTAAAGCAGGGTCAAACGTGTCAACATAATTATGAAAGGTCATTTATATATGTCAGGTTCTGAAACTCAAAATTTCCTCAAAGTAAGGAAATATAAAATCCATGAGTGAAAATAGCAGCAACAGCCTCATGAATTATGTTTGTATCGAAGAGAAAATACAAGAAAACTGGTGACGTGGCGAATTCTTCTACATCCCTGGAACGAGTCGGTTCACAATTAAAATATTCGTACGAATGCTTCTTGATTTAGGCTAGTTATTTAAACATTCTGGAGAACTTCAGATACAAAACACCCAAACCATTCCAGCAACGTATAGAAAAAGCTGATGACTCATCTTGGAGGTGACTGTAATGCTAATTATGAACAGACATATGTGTGTATTTTGCTGCCACACAAACATGAAGGTTTCTGAGATATTTTCTGTAAACGTGTCGGCGGAACAATAAAGTTGCTTTTAATACGACAAGTTGGGGCAACAGAGCCAGAAACTCCCACTCTTCTGATTTAGTAAAACATGGCTTCATATCGTCATATTTCCTCCAAGAACATATTGCACTTAATATAGAACGTATCGTACTATTCATTATTAAATTATGTGGAAATTAAGGGACTGAAAAATAAGGGAGTCTGTCTTTATTAAGAAACATGTTTTTCCAAGAAAATTTGTTTTCAGGAAATCTTATTTTTTTTAAGCGTTGCTGACAAGAAATAGTGAGACAGGAAAAGAGTGCGACATGAAAGAATGGAACAGGAAAGAGTGCAACAAGAAAGAGTATGACAGGAAAGAGTTAGACAGGCAAGAGTGAGACAGGAAAGAGTGACAGGAATGAGTGAGACAGGAAAGAGTGACAGGAAAGAGTGTGAAAGGAAAGATTGCGACATGAAAGAGTGTCACAGGAAAGAGTGCAATATGAAAGAGCGTGACAGAAAAGAGTGAGACAGGAAGGGGTGAGACAGGAAAAAGTGAGATAGGAAAGACTAACAGGAAAGAGTGCAACGTGAAAGAGTGTGACAGGAAAGTGATTTGACAGGAAAGAGTGAGACATGAAAGAGTGTGACAGGAAAGTGTTTTGACAGGAAAGAGTGCAACATGAAAGAGTGCGACATGAAAGAGTGTGACAGGAAAGAGTGTAACAGGAAAGAGTGCAACATGAAAGAGTGCGACAGGAAAGAGTGAGACAGGAAAGAGTGCGACAGGAAAGACGAGGGAGGACGTCCTGCTCTCATCAGTTTTGCAGCCTTTTCATCCAGATAATGCAGCTCCGTCCAAGGTGAAGACATCACCTCTGACGACGCCGCCTGCCAGATTCATTCCTGCAGACTATCCCTTTAAGTGCCCCCTCCCCCTCCATTAATCCCGCCTTGAATCAAGAGATTGCATTTTGACCCCAACCCCCCCCACACACACAAACAACACAGCCATCAGTAAGAAGCTGCGTGTCGCCGTTGTCTCCCTGACGACGCCACATAAATCGCCGGCGTCCTTCAAACCGCCGTCGGAGGAGGAAAACAGCGACGACTTATTAAAGAATCCAAGTGGCACTTTGGTTTCATGCTGAATGTCATCGTTTACACGTTCTGAGGTTGTTAGCAGCAATGAGAACGTTTAAATGCACTCACAAACCGCCGTTAAAGCGCCGCCGCTGCAGTCGGCCGCGCCGTCTCTCAAGGTCGCCGCCTGAGGTGATCCCGACCTCTGCGGCTCGCAGGAAGATGCTACGGCAGCTGCGCCGCCGGACGGGATGCTGAATACAGGATTGCAGTTGAAAGAAAACCACCATGAAACCCGTGTGTAGTCCTGATGTCACTGAAGTGAACGTATGTAGGAACTATCATACTCCAAGAAATCCCACCATCAACAATAACCATCTGGTGTAGAAAATGTTGGATGCAGAAGTCTTCAGAATGCTTGGTTTGTTTGTCCAACAGTCAAAAATGTTGATATGCAACATAATAAGTCACATTTTAGAAGTAGTTATGTCCGCTTTATAAATGATCTAAAAGTATTCATTAGTCTCTTCATGTTCTCTCCAGTTTTTCTCTTTTTTTAACACCTCCTTTATCTATGTCAATAAGTTGTAAACACTTTAAATTGCATTTGATAAAGTTAATAAGGATTTCTACAAAGAAAACTTCGTTGATTGACTGCTCAACTTTGGCAAGGAAGCAACACGGCTCAAGTATATGAGGAAAATCTAGCGAATATGTTTACATATGGTACCAGTCAAAAGATGAACTTCTTATTCAGTGCTTTTTCTTTATTTTTTATTATTTTCTACATCGTAAATTGATACTGAAGACATCAAAACTATAGAGGGACACTTTTGTGTCAATGCAAAAAGCTTTCAGCATTGAACTATAAGAGTGCTCAGCTGTCGGAGGATCCATGAATGCACCGCCAATCAGTGTAACTCATGACAAATGTGAATAAATGTTGTACCCAAGGATCACGAATCAGAACATGACAACCAGAAGCTCTGCCGAGAAGTTTCAGAACAAAAACAAAGTCACAATCAGTAAAGTCGACCGTCCATAACATTTGCTGTTGCTTTAGGATTTTAGGCTATTTTCCATGACTTTAAGAGTCATATTGTTCAGCAAATTCATTCTAAGGAGTCATGAAACATAAATGAAGCTGAGCGCCGGCAGGGAGCGCTTCACATTAATTAGTTCATTTTAGGCTTTTACCGTTTCTATACAACAGAGCTTTTTTTTTCTCCTGCTTAGTTTGGAATTCCTTTTTTTCTTTTTATATCAAGCGATTAGGTTTTTAGTGCTTCGAGTAGTGAAATCATTAGCAAATGGGGGCAGAAAATCAATCTGAATAACACTGTGTAATGAAAAAATAGTGCCTGTTATAAAGCTTAACATAATGGAAGGCCATAACTGGCAATCTGCATAAATTATTCAAAATGCTTAAGATGAGTGAGGCACTTAACCCGCGGGGGAGGGGGGGGCTGCAGCAGTGGGCGGATGGGCTTGGAGGACTGGGCGGCAACTGGTCTGAGATCAGTGTGTGGAGGGAGATTTACACCCCGGTTGTTTTTACTGATCGTGTGGAGCGATTTAACTGAAATGAGTCTCTGTGGAATTCAGGCCGGTTTAGTCTGATCCAACCTGAGGTGAAGTCCAGCAGGTCTGCGATGCTTATTATGGTCTCTGGGGGGCTCTAAAGGAACTCCACACTGACTTTATCTACTAGGTTTCTGCGACAGCAGCGTCCCGGCTGCAGTTCTGATTCTGGAGGGCCATCATGTTGTTTTACGACTAAAAGTACGGTGGTTAAAATCTAAGTGGAAAAAAGATTCATTTCTGCAAATCACGGATACGTTGAATGTCAAGGTTTCTGCGTCGGGTCAGAGCAAGTCATGCAGAATATCGTTATTGAAAATTGTGTGCTATAATAACAACAAGTGACTTTAATCTGGTATCAGCAGGCGAAACATGCAAAGACTGCAGCCGAACGCCACCGTGTTATGATTTAGGGGATTTTACTTCCTTTTATTTTTAGTTTTATTGTAAAGCACTTTGTAACTTTCTATGTGAAAGGTGCCAAGTCATTCATATTTTTATTATTATCATGATTAGTACTAGTTACTACTATATTAGTATTAGTACGTTTCACATAGTTTCCACGACCTGATGACCTGATGTACCCCGTTTAACAGTGTGTAAACCCAGAAAGTGTGTGTGTGTGTGTGTGTGTGTGTGTGTGTGTGTGTGTTTTAATGTGAGTACGATGCATAATGGAGTAAAACCGCAGGAGAGGCTTTGAAACGAGGCGAGACGAGACGTCACGTCATGTTGAAAATGTATTCGACTGCAACCCACGGAGCAACATCAAAGGAGAGAGAGAGGGGGGCGAGAGAGAGGGGGGCGATAGAGAGGGGGAGAGAGAGGGAGAGAGAGATAGTGACTCTTCACCATGAATCTCCATCTTTTCATTTAATCATTCTTGTAAGTCTGACTCAGTTTCTCTCTCTCTCTCCACCCTGCTCTGTACACTCGCTCGCCCACACCCCCTCTCTCACCGTGCTTCCATTTATCCGTCCGCCTTTCCTGCTGAGCTTTGCAATCCATCCGACTCCAGTAATCAGACTGAACTCACTAACAACGGATGTTGTAAGTCAGAGTCAGGTGTGTGTGTGTGTGTGTGTGTGTGTGTGTGTGTGTGTGTGTGTGTGTGTGTGTGTGTGTGTGTGTGTTTGCCACTTAGAATTATTTTATTATCATGATGGTCATTTTTATAAAAATCATTAAATTTGATGCTTATCGTGTGATGATGAATTAATGGGCAGATGCGAGTCGTGCAAAGAGACGCTGCTCGCCTCCATCTGCTCGGCCTCAGAGCCGGAGAGGAAACCACATCAGATGTGGACGCGGCGTGGAAATAAAGGCGGTCGCATCCAGCTGCTGCACACACACACACACACACACACACACACACACACACACTTTCATTTGATTAGTTGGTATATTGGTTCATCTGTCTGTCTCTCACACACACTTAGGAATCAAATGAAGCAGACCTCATAAACATTTACAACGTGCGCACACACACACACAAACACACGCTCACACACCGATACACACACACGGGCAGATAAATATGAATTTATGTCACTGAAGATCTTCACACTCGGCACACAGGGAGAAAAACCCTGCAGCAGAACGACGGACCACTCTGCCAAACACATCCCGCCTCCTTCAGGAGAACGTGGACACACACACACACACACACACACACACACACACACACACACACACACACACACACACACACACACACACACACACACACACACACACACAGAGCAGGATGTTGCTCTCAGTGCATCGTTTCCATGGACATCAGTTCCTCCCAGCTGGACTCTGGACTCTTCGACCCCCCAACGAGACTCTTCAGTGTCGGACTATTTCCAAAATCATGTGGTCCAAAGCTTTCCAAGAACTCCAGAATGTGGTCTCAAGCCCAAAAGTCAGAATGTATTGAAAAATGATAAGTTCACAACATGTTTTTATACTGAATAAGAAAGGTAAAAAACTAATGAATTAAATCCAATGAAACACTGTATTGAAGTTGAGGAGAGTTATTGTATTTTTAAGGGTGATGACGTCATAAAATATGACAACATTCAAAGCTTCATTCAAAAAAACGGACATTTAAAAATAATAATAATAATTGTACCCTCATGGTTGTATGAAAGTATTGGAAGTGGCTTTGGATAAAAGCATCCGCTTAATAAAATGTAAAATTAATAAATGATGACATACATTTGCTACAGCCTTGAACGCAGCAGGCAGAGAGAAACAGAACAATGATATTCTGTCAGTTCCCACCGACTCTGTGGAGACGCTAACGACAACACTGTATCTGGTGTGTTCGCGCTGATCGCTCATTAGCATCACACGTTTGCATATTTAGTGCAAACAGCAGAGGAGCAACGTGTTTCCAGTCTTTGCGGCTGCTTTGAGAACTCCTCTCAGGTTTAGCCTCACGATCCTTTTGTGAATTCGCCCGAGTGCCTCGACGTCGCCTCCGTTGAGGTCTCGACTTACTGGACTGGAAACGCTTTCTGACTCGCCGACCCGAGTCCCTGAAACAGATCCTGACCACATGAGCAGAAAGTGAGCAGAAAATCCTTCCGCTGGGTTTCCTGCCTTTATGCTCACGGACCCTTCAGCCCGTCTCCGGAGGGCCGACGAAAAAAACACCCCGAGAACCGTCTGAGAGGAGGTCGGTTAGCGGACACTCTTCAGAGCACCCAGGGGGAGCCGATCCCCGGGTCCGGGTGTGTTTTCTGGTCCGGGCGTCCTCAGAGTCCTTCACAGCCGCTCAGCGCCACTTGGCTGCTCTCTGGCCACGCTTCTGGTTTCCCACCTCTTTGTTTACTCAGCACTTTTCCCAACAAAGGTTGACTTTATTATCTCATTAACTTGATTTTTTGAAGGACGTTTTCAAGTCAAACTCTAATTAGAAAAAAATGCCAACAGGAGCAGCAGACATGAATGCAAATGAAGGGGAGGGAGGGACGCCAGAGAACATGACGTCCAAGAAACAGAAAATACAAGGTTTTAGTCATGACTGTCAAACTTTAACAGCCATCATTGACTTCATATTAAGATATATAGTCTGTATGAATATCCCGAAAGGAAGAGACAGGAAGCCGAGGTTGACCATAACCCAGTGCAAACCAATGGGATATTATTATTAAGGGTTAGAGAGTTAGATGAGAAATAGCTTCCACTGATAGTTATCATCACCGTCATCCCTGAAGGCAAAAGCTCCTAAAGTCACCTGTTTACCGACATATTCTACATCGTAGAATCTTCTAACCAAAGGCACTGTTCTAAAACAACACATTGACTTCAATAAGAGGGAACGGGAAGTGCAAAAATGCTGAGTCACGACTGGGTTGTAAGAATCATCTCTGCAGCAAACACAAACTCCACATATGAAAGAGCCCGTTTAGAGGCTGGGACGTTACAATAATACTGGATGATTACTTCTTGGGTTTCAGTTTGTGTGTACAGTGTGTGTGTGTGTGTGTGTGTGTGTGTGTGTACCTGGAGAGGCTGATGATGTAATTGATCAAAGGAACAAGCAGGGACAAGCCAACAAGCACTAATTAAATCCTCAGCAGTGCTGCCATCACTTTTAGCCCGATCGGGATGCTGAGAAAAGCTTGAAGTGTTGCCCCTCTACGTGTGTGTGTGTATGTGTATGTGTATGTGTGTGTGTGTGTGTGTGTGTGTGTGTGTGAGTGAGAGAGAGAGAGAGAGAGAGAGAGAGAGAGAGAGAGAGAGAGAGAGAGAGAGAGAGAGAGAGACACCAGCTGCAGTTGAACTCTCTCTCCATCTCTGCCGCATCAAGTTGTTGAATCTTTGATCGCTGCAGTCTGCAGGGGAATGATATGCACGCATGTATGTGTGTGTGTGTGTGTGTGTGTGTGTGTGTGTTAAAGCTCTGAACTGTAGCTGGCATCGTTGAGGGGAGTCAAGTGGCTCACAATCTGCATTGGAACATGTCAGCAACCACATAAACACAAACAAGTGTGCTTGAACTGTAGAAAACACACACACACACACACACACACACACACACACACACACACAAATCGAGGGCGAGAGAAAGCCAAAGAGAGCAAAGCGTCAGTGTCAGAGAGCCAGATGAAAGCCGGCAATGAAAATCAGAAGCAGTGTGAAAAAGTAGCAACACGCCACCACCGCCGCCACCGCCGCCGCCACCGCCGCCGCCGCCGTGCAAACGAGAAGCTGTTTACTCCGAGACACAAACTTGAGTTGGTGTGTCGGGCGCAGCGCGAGTGTGATGAGATCAAACACAGAGTCGGCTGTTTGATGAAGGATCTATATTTGGACACGGAGGCTGAGGAGGGAGTCGATCTTTGGGCCGGAGGTTTCTCTCGCTCGTCGACACAACAGAGCGGCGTGTTGGCGACAGAAGAGCTGAAGCTGCTCGACGGGAGAAATGTAAACATCCAGCTGCTCGGCTCTCGTCTATACGGAAGGACGACGCTGAGGCGTTCAGGAACCGCATGGACGGCTCTTTATTTACATGTTAGCTCTCCTTTTGGGTTATTTGTTTCCATCACTGTTATTGCTCTTAAAGATCAGCAGCTACGGCAGAATCTAGGCCTGATTTATTGGTTGCCATGCCGACCCTTTGTAGAAACGGCTCCCGTGCAGCAACCATCATGTCGTGGTGTGAACGCTTCGGCACTTAATCAACGCTTAATATTAACAAACCAAATGACTTTCCTTGGTTATGTTCTCTGTTCCGTGTATTATCATAAACAACTCTGAGCCTTCGGTGATAAAACGCCACCGTCTCCCGTGACCTCTCCTGTAGTGATGTCATCGGCGATCCACGTCGAACACTTAAAATGTTCCAATTAAGAATTCATGAACGGTTTAAGATATAATTTGTAAAAACATAAAAAGCATCATATCGGCCTCCTTCATGAAAATGCCACAGCAGCGAGTTTATAATTAATAGATTGGTCCCCATTAAAGATGGATGAGTCCTTATTAAGAAGCTACCCGCCATAATTAATTCAGCGTTTATTAATGAAGCTTCCTTCAGGACTCGCGGAGGGTCTCCGAGTCGCCGTAATGCACGATCTGACATATTTACACGTCTTCATCCTTCACGCCGCCGTCATTAGTCTGATCTCTTCTCAGTCTTGATATTCTTGTAAATTTGGTCATCTGATTGTTTCAATAATCCAACGAGGTGGATCAGCAAAAGGGCATTAATTATGAACGATGGAAACCGAGGGAGAGAGAACGGAAGCAGACATGAAGCAGAGAGTGAAAACAACAAAGCCCCTTTTCTTCCTCGGCTCGCGTTTCAACACACGGCCAACAGCTTTCACAAGATTAATGCAACTAATATTTGGATCAATAATTCATGTGTGCGCGTGAGAAAAACAGAAAGAAACAGCGTAATTCTTCCCATTTGGAAGCTGAAGTTGGAAGCCAAATGTGATCCAAGTTAAAAAACAGTGAAAACTCAACATGGAGACCAGAGTGTGGGTGTGAGGAAGCGTGTTGAACATGTGTTTGAGCGCGCTCGCGGGTGGAGAACACTCGGAGATCAGTGCCAGCCCCGCTGCAGCAACACTCCGATGTCTGCCAGGAGATCCATTTTTATTCTCCCAGGAAAAGAGAAAAGCCAACTTTATCCATCCCAAAACTAAAAACTAAACCCCCAAAAAACAAAAGCAGAAGGAGACAAACGAACCCCTCCCCATTACTAACTCGCTGCCCCGCGTAGTTTCCCCGACTGCTGAAGAACAACTTCCATTTCTCCTTGAGCGGCGGATTACCATCTCGCTGAAATAAATCCTTCCTCCCTCCGCGCCACAATGAGATTCAGAGCGAGCGGAGGCAACCCGGCGAGCCTTTAATTCCATTCAGCGAAGACAAAGTGGAAAGGCTAATTCTGTGGGGTCGAACCCACCTTTCATAGTTTCTGAGTGTGCTTGTTATTATTCTATCCGATCTGAGTCGTAGCTGTGGAACCCAGAGACGTTCAGCAGCAGAACATTTTCACCGGCTTACTTTGAGAAGTATACACACGTTCTTACTGTTAAAAAAGACGTTATTAAAATGCAATTATTTAGTAAAAATAACTGATGACAACAAATGTTACCTGCCATCTACAAGCAAAACCAGAGCTTTTCCCAGTTCAGCTGTTAGCTAAAGGGCCGCGGGGTACGTGTATATTATGTGTACCGAGTGACGTATTGCAGTTTTATGATGGCGAAAGGTACAACTTTTAATTACACCGGGCCGATTTGGGCCGAGACTTGAGAATTAGCAGCGGCTATAAACTCCCCGGTAAGTATGTTAAACTGCATCGTCCCTATAAAATAAAATAAATTCAAGTCCATTGGAGATGTGAAGGTTTCAGGAGCTAATCAAGCGTTCAGATGACACATCATTCCGAGAGCTATTAGGAGACACTTACAGCTGATGGACGGACGGGAGAGAGGGTCAGAAGAGCTGAATCAGCTGTCTGCACATTACGCTGTGACAGATTTACTTCACTAATAAGAGGTGGGACACAAATGATATCCCGCAGTTTGAAGAGGCTGAGTTACAGTGAGTGACTTTACTTTGGGATAAGCAATCGTGCAAGAGTTCCCGAAGCAACGCATACAACTAATAACACTCTGTGATGACAGCAGGGATGATGGGACGACTGCTGGCTCGACACAAAACTCTTATTTTATGGTTAAAGAAACACATCTGAGGAAAAAGTCAGACACTAACAGAAGAAATGGTGTAATTTAAAATAGAAAGGCATCATCGGCATATTGACGAATATCACAGAGCGGTTATATTCATGTTGTTCTGACAATTTTATTTTATTATGAGGAACAAAGTGAGATTTACACCAGCTGTTCACTTGCCGGTCTCGCCGTCGACACTGACTCACGATCAAATGTGTGAAGGTCTGGACTTCGTGCTGACTATGTCATGGAGAACGTCTCAGACGAGTCTTTGCACCTCCAGGAACGAAAACCATTATTCAGTGTGAAACCTCATCCGCTGTGTCTGTTCTATAGTGCTGAAATGCTTGAGCCAGGGAGGAAATTTAAATATTCTCTCTCCTCCCACACCATCACATCTGTCAGTCAGTCGTTGTGGAGGTTCAGAGGAACATTGGAGGGCTGAGGAGTTTCTCCGAGGCTGATGGTTTCAATTAGACCTGCTCGGAATGAAAACACTCGAGGAGAGTGACAGAAGACGCAATCATGAAGACAAATGATCATAATCAAGCACAATAAGTAGAGCGGGTCTCACTGCAGGGAGCTCTTCAGGTGCTCTCAGAGAGAAACAGTCGCTGATCATCGGCGGTGCACGTGTTCCAGAACGTCCACGCCCAGACACGTGAGCTGGCCTGATGAAAGCCTTTACAGAGAGTTTTACTGCTGCAAACACGGAGCCTGGACTCTGATTGCCCGTCTAACACTCATGGACATAACTCTCCTCTGCCTTTTGATGTTTTTCATCAAACAAATCAGGCCAACATTGGTGAAATGTGCAAATGTCCTGTTCAGCTTACTTGCTGACTAACGACTTACTTGACTATCGAATGACAAACGAGTCACGTGACAATCGGCAATAACGATTCATGTTATTAGCGTTTGATGTGAGAAAGTGTCAACAGTTACTTTTACATTGACATGAGACTCTAACAGCAGACTCCTGGGTTAAAGTCCTGTGTTTGTTTGACAAAGAGTGGCGGTACCAGACGCTAAGGAGGACGGACCAAGCTGTGTTGTTTAATGGCAAAAAACAGTTCGGCATAGGCATCCGCACGTTACGCCGCAGCCCCGCCTGCCCCTCCAGGCCCCACCTCCCTCTCCAAGCCCCACCTCCCCCTCCAGGCCCCACCTCCCTATCCTGGCCCCGCCTCCCCCTCCAGGCCCCGCCTCCCCCTCAAAAACGTGTTCTCTCCACTTTAAGTCCGACGTCAGCAGATAACAGTAAATTGATGTAGTTTGTTCTTGCATCTCTTAATCTGCCCACTTCTGACTCACCAGCCACTTCCAAGGATTTTATATGACTTTTTGTGCCTGAGATAAGTCACAGTGATTAACAGCCAATTACTTCACTTGTTAAAACACTGTTTAGAAACTGCAGCGCATCAACACCAAGTTAATATGCGACGCAGGAAATGAAGCTCCAGCAGGAGGAGCCTCTGTGGGGAGTCCAGACTATAAACCGGCTTAATGATTCCTCACATACTGTGACAACATTTTCAGTTACAAGTCGAGACTCATACTCGATTTACCTTGACTTCTGATGGAATTTAATATGCAGACTTTTATTCCAGGCAAGAGTATTTTTTTAATAGAAAATGTATCAAAGGTAAACAGATTAAATGGGCCTGATGCAGCTGTAATGTAGTTATTTATGATTTCCAGAGACGCTGGGTCATCAGCCAGTAGGTTTAGATTTTTCTACATTTTTTAACAATTTATTTTTTATGTTAATATTCACTTATCTTAAGCCATACAAACTGAATTGAATGATTGTTTGTTAATCCCTCCATCTGTTCTGTGGGGAATTCACTAAACCAATTGTGTAAAAAAGTGGCTTGTCTACAAAAATGTAAATTACAAGTCTTTAGCTGAGAAACACCATGTGGGGACGTGGAACCGACAGCTGTGTGCTTTCACTTCTGTAGGTCTTTGTCACAGAATAATGAAGACGGAGGATTCGTTTTGCATCCGCAAACAGCTGATATTGTTCTTTCTGGCCAGCCACAGATCTCCTTAAGGCTCTCTGGCATTCAGCTGGAAGCATGTGGGATTCCCCCGACCCTGAATGAGCCACTGGAGACGTTGGAGTTCACGTTCTATGAAATGTTTCTTTGTGTTTGCACATGTGACTGAAACATTGTGAATCTGATCTGTGACCTCTTAGTCATGTTTGGACCCCAACAACATACATGAGTTGTCCCTCCTTGTATGAGAAGACACCATTTTTTCCTCACAGTTGGTTTTATGCCTTTAATAGAATAAATAGACGATTTACATATTCAGCACATACACTTAGAATCTCGGGTCAACGCAAACACAAATGTTTTCTCTCGAACTATTTAATGACCTCGCCGCTCTCTGTGAGTGTGCATCCAGCCGGGGGGGGGGGGCTCGAATAACAGCAGGCGTATATATTCTAAAGCGGAACCTTAACGCATGAACCTTTGACGCCTGCAGCGTGCGAGGCCGATAGAGAACATGTGCTCAATATGTTCTGGATGGAGAGGATGTGCATCCGCCCACACCAGCCCCACTCGGAGTTAAGTGCAAAAGTGGGAAAAATATGCATACAATGTGGTCCAAGTGTGTCAACAAACATAGGATTTATTAACAGTGCCACTCACTTGCTGCATCTTTGTGACCATTACCATTTGACTGGTGTCTGTTTAGAGAGAACTTTTGGATAGAAGTCTGCTTCAGGGCGTCTCTCAACAAGTGATGTCACCATGACAACGTCCACAGTAAGTGCCATGTTAACTTTCCTGCTGCTGTTGTCTGATCTGGTCATATGAACAGCACCTTGTAAATAAAGCTCTGCCCATCCAGCAAAAGTTAAAAGTCATAATGAGGAAAAAAACTAATTTCATTCTGTTCACTGCTCTATGATGTTACAGGGAGAACATCTGGTTGTTGTGTTCTTAATAATACAGAAAGCTTTGATCAATTTAAAAACTTCAACCAACGCAACTTCATTTTTGCTCCAAATAACGGAGCCAAAACAAATGTTGTTTTTAGTCCATCCATCACTTGTCAGAGGACATAATCCAAAACTCTGCCATCTGGTGTGGAGAATGAATGATCGTCTGCATATCTGCATGGCTCAATATCTCTAGAGGGAATGTATATTTCCCAGCGACGCTGCAGGGTGGAGAACAACTACCGCACATGTAAAACCGCATGTACTCAGTTCCTTTATGAGTCAGTCACACTAATTCTTAGGAATATCCAAATTTGCTCCAGCCACTCAAATGTGCTCATTAGGGGAATAAAAGCCGTGAAGACAAGAAAGCGGAGAGAGAAAGGAAGAGAGAATGAGTGAAAGAGCTAAAAGTGTCTGAGAGGCTGCAGGAGGCAGGAGGTTGGCGAGCTGGTCGTCTCTTTGCTTTGCTAATGAGCAGCTCGTTTAAACGAAGCAACGAGTTCCCGGAGCGAGAAATGTGGTGGGAGAGAGAACAGAGGAAGAAACCAATGAGAGGGGTCCACGTTGAAAGTGAAACCGAGAGGAAGGAGAACAAGATGACAGTGAGTCATCTATGTTAATCTATTAGACATTTCGGTATAAAAATATAAAATATGAATCCTGCATTTCACGATCTCATCCACAGTAGACCTGCAACAATTAATTATTCAAAGAAAAAGTCCAAATTCACCCTCCTGCTTCTTCAATTGAAAATGTATGGAAAGTATTGATCTATTGGCTTAAAAGGGGACAGCCATTGTCTGCTTGACACAAACAAGTCAATGTTTTCACATCAATATGGTATAATCCACAATTTTCACCCACTCTGTCGATTCTTTGTCTTTATTTTTTTTTGGTAGATGCCGTTACAGTCGTACCCACATATCTGCAGCCAACTGTATGTTAATATGTTTATATAACCAAATAATAAGTCAAAACAGGCTTCCCGTTGGATTCTAACCATGGTCTCCTGGGTGAAACTCCTGAGTTTGACTTATTCTTCCTCCACCACCTCCATAAACAGACTTTGTTGCTCTTTTAGTCCATTTTTTTTTCTTTTTTTTTTTTAAATCTCCTTTTCTGCAAGGGAAAAATAAACAAACAGCTTTGAGAAAACTGAGGGCCAAAAGTGGGATGTTCAGACTGAGCCGGTCTGGTGTGGACGTGGTCTACGAGAGAGGAAGAGGCGGTGTGAGAGACAGACAGAAGCCCTATCGCCGGCTCTCTCCTGCCATGTTGAAGGTGAATAAGATGCAGTGAGACCGGTATAAACACCATCACGTCTGTTATTTGAGGTCGTCATTAGACCGTTAAATTCCCAATTGAAGAGATGGCTGTGGGTCAACGGCTGCAGTAACCATGGAGACGTGTGTGTGTGTGTGTGTGTGTGTGTGTGTGTGTGTGTGTGTGTGTGTGTGTGTGAAGGGTTCAGAACTCAGCACCTCAAACATGTTCTTAAGAAGTCAGGAAAGCAGTAACAGTTGCCTGGTTGCTACGTTTTTGAAAAACCTTTTAAAATAACTAAAAGCAGTGCTGGAAGTTAACTACCAAGCAAATTGAAACTAATGGATACGGGACAATACAATAATTTAATACAATTTTATTTCAAGCTATAACAGTAATATTAGTCCAACCGTGTAAACACACAGTGTACACTTCACTGTAAAAAAGCCTTTATATGGTTTTATGCAATATTTTCTTTATTAAGCTGACTTATAACTGCAGTATCTTAATTACTAAAAAAAAAAAAAAAAAAAACGTCAAGTTTGGGCAACCAAAGAGAGAGAGAGAGAGATTCTGTTTCACTGGTTGTTATAATGCACATCCACAGATATCATGTTCATCTGATTCTTTTCTGCATCTCCGTTTTTCGCATTGTGTGTGTGTGTGTGTGTGTGTGTGTTCTTGCTGACTGTCATTACTGCCATCCCTTAACTCGTCTCCTGCCTTCATTGTCTCTCTGCTTGTTGCGTTCTGCTCCGTCACTTCAGTATAAAAGCAGCTCGGGTTTAATTGAAGTTGCCTTGCGTGGCAGCAACACGCCGGCTCCTCCGAAAGGCTTCTAGCAACAATGATTCATAGAAGTTGACTCGTACTGTTTCCTGCGACTGCCTCTGAGAGGTCCATAAATCAGCAGAGGCGTTGGGGTGGGGGGGGGGGGGGGCGAGGGGCCGCACCCTCCGAGCCTCGGCGGGGTGACGATGCCGCCGAGCTGATAATTGCACAGTTTAACCGGCGGGGCATGTTCTGGATAATTGGAAGCGCTCGCCTGCTAAACGGCGGCGGCTAAAACAGCGAGGTAATTCTGGCAATGTATTCTTCGAGGTGTAATCACTTTTCATCTCATATTCTGGAGGTGAGCGCGCCGGCTTGTTGTTCTCGCCGAGGATCGTGTAAACACAAATGAAATGCGCCTCGGGCAAACACCGGGATGACACGGAGGTTTATCTTCCTCCAGATCCGAGTCCTGGTGGGATTATCTCGTCTGCCGGCTCCACGGAGTCATTAAAAACTAGGAATTTCAGAAGTCACAGCGATCTGTCCTGAGGACATGCACACTGAGCGTGCACAGCGTTTTAAAAAGGAAGTCATGAGGGAAATCCAGGTCATCCAGACATGAGACACTGCTTTATTGAGTTTTATCCAACTCATAAAAAAGGGTAAGGAGGTCATTTCTCCTCTTCACTAAGAAACAGTTTACAATATTGGAGATCAAGTTCGCAATTTCCGACTAAATACTGCTCAATTACGTTGGAGGGAAACACATTTTCTTCAGGTGAAGAAAAGTTTGTCATCCAGGAACCCACCTACACACATGAGGCTAGTTCTGGACCAGGAGGAACCCAGGACCCACTGCACCAGGAGGAACCAGGGCATTCCCCCCCTCATGGACACTGACAGTTTGATCAGACACATGACCTTCAGCAGCCTGCTGGACGTCATGTTGGCAGTCCTCCTCTTGGTCCTCCTCCACAAAAGGAGCAAATACCAGTCCTGGTGCTGGGCTGACACCCTTCTACGGTCCTGTCCTACGGTCTCGTGGTTGTCCTCCATGCTCCGTTATGTTTTCTCTGGACATGAATTCGTTTCGAGTGAGTCCGTGGAAGTCTCCGTGGGGAGGAGGTCTGTGGGTCCACCAGGAGACTGATGTAAGTGTCCTGGGTGAACCAAGAACCTTTGTTGCATTTGTGAAAGTGTTGCTGGTCTTTCATCGTCGGGGCTTTGGGGGACCCGACACAAGTCTTCTCCCGTCCCCCTAGCGTGTTTTCAGAGATCCGTCTCCAACCCATCGTCCTCGGTGACTGCGATGGCGGCTGTGATGCGTGGCGTATCGTGATGGAATGGTGATGACAGCTGAGGCCGGTTTCCTTTCACCGACCTCATTTACTTCCCTCGCTGCCTCGCCACGTTCAGGGAGAAGCTTTCTGCCCCAGAGGAGCAAGAACCTGTTGCACCTGAGAACTCCGCCGCCAACGCCGCCATAACACTTAAGAATTGTACCTGTCAGACAGAAAACTCTGTCTTCATGTGCATGTCATTCTGGTCTACTTCCTGCTTTTAGAGATCGCTGTCTTTCGTGGCCCCGGAGCCCTCACTCTTCCACTCTAATAGACCGACACCAGAGCCTGATGTTCACATCCAAGATTCTTATTGGTGCAACTGTTTCTGTCGCTGAGGCTTCTGGGAAATGTGGCCAGTTGTTCACAGCTTTGATTTAAGTAGGGCAGTAACTTAACTTACCTTTCATGCCTCCCCTCATGTATTTGTTTGTGAAAGCCTTTAAGCTCTGGCTGAGCGACTTGTTCCTCTACTGTGTGATGTCACATCACTCACCTGCCCGCGTCAGATAAAAGAGACAGGATATGACCTCACATCTCATCCATCACTTGTTTTTTATCTCGACTCGCCAACGACAGAAGAGCTCATCAAACGGCGCCGCCGCGTCGCATCCAAACAGGAACAGAGATCTGCCTTCTTCTCTAAATCCAGCTCAAACAAACCAAACAATCAAACACACTCCTCCTCTGATTAGCTTACAAGACGGATGGTGAAGTGAAAGTTTAAAATCGATTAACCCCCCCCACTCCTCACCGCCACCATCGACTCCGCCCCCTTCGGCAGTTTGGAATCCAGGCGCTTGAAGAATGGCAGCGAACCGCTCTGTAAATCTCATCTGTCATGTCAGTGCCAGAGCAGATTTGTACAAGGCGGCCAGGGCCTCTGATGCAAACCCCCCCTCCCCACCACGAAGGCTGGCGGAGGCAGCAGAGCGTGTAATCGTGGGAGATAAAGACGCTGCAGATAAATTAATAAAGGTGATTCTGTTGGACTCAAAATACTCCTACAGGGAAGAATAAATAACCTGACTGGTCCGGTAGCTCCCAGTAGGACATGGTTTTAAAAAAACTCCTGCTGCTCACACTCCGTCCCTCCCCAGGAATGATCCCTGAGCTGCTGGGACTACGTTCTTTGCTTAACTGCCACTCTGAGCTTCAAGCAAATATCACAGCAGCACCTTGACAGAATCGCTGCTCTTTGCACAAACCTGCGCTTGGACTTAAGGAAGGTCAAAGGTCACTGTGACCTCACAAAATAGTTGCCATATTCAAGGACTGATAAGCTTATTGTCACACTTTTGACACAAATGATGCCATTTTTGACAGACATGGAATTATCAGAGGAAAACAACTGTGAGGCTCCACACATTATATGCAGGACTTCAACACAGAGAACGCCTTCCTCACTCCAGTGTTGAAAAAAATCTGCTTGTTATTTGCCACAAAAGTCTACAAAGAGAGCCATAATTATTCAAAACTAACAGTTAGACTAAAAACACATCAAATGTGGTGCTAAAAGGAGAATATATCAGACTTTTCGGAAATCTTTTAACCGATTAGCGCCTGTTGCACATTATGAAGAACTTCCATGGAATGTATTTTTGCATCGGATTCTTGCTGCCAACCACTAGATGGCGCTGTAGTGTTTCCTAATTATTATAACTACTACTACTATAACATACTGGTGTGATCGTATGCATCAAAGGGTTATATTTTGTGGTTTATTAAAGTGCTTTCGAGGAGATTTTAAAATATTTATCCTAAAAATATTGCAATATTATTAACCGGCCATATCGCCTGTGAGCTATACCAGCACCACGCTGGTCTGGCGGCGTTCTCTCGCCTCTCATCTCCTACAGATATTATTTGCCAGCTGGGCGACCGTTTTAAATAAAAGGTAATGGTGGTGTTGATCCCAGGCAGTAGGGATGGGCGATATGGACTAAAAAATGTATCACGATAATTTCTGGCATTTATCCCGGTAACGATAAAAGTGACGATAAAAAAGTAAAGTTGACGCTGTTGCTTTTGCTGCATCTGTGCGCATTTTCTGGCTCTCGTCATATTCTGGTTTGTGCTGGTGTTTGAGGTGGTGGTACAAATTGGTGGTGTTACTACCCTTTGCAATCACCGTTTTTTTACAAACTCTGCATATAACAGTGTTTTGCTCCATGTCAGACTTATAATAACCAAACCAGTTCCAGATAATCGAGCTGGAGCCTCGTTTAGCAACGAGCAACGAGCTCTCAGCTCCGCCTTCCGCCATGTTTGTTATTGTTCTTCACGTGAGCCGAGAGATCAGGTCTACAGGCAGGAGGCAGGTGCCTGTCACGTGAGTTGGGCTGCGAGTGCGTGGTCGCATACAACGTCATCAAACGAGAGTAAATCTGAATACAATAAAGTTGGGGGGAAAAAGTCATCAACCGGAATTTATCGTTATTACCGCGAGATGACAAATTCTTACCGTGTGGAAATTTTTTGACGGTATATCGCAAACGGTAAAATATCGCCCATTCCTACCAGGCAGTTAACATTTCGAGCTGCCCCCAGCTATCGCGCTAATAAACCTAATTGCCCCTGCTGTGGAAAATTTGGCAAAATCAAATCCTTTTAATTATATCGAGTGTTTAGCCGCTGTGTGTGTGTGTGTGTGTGTGTGTGTTTGAGGACAAGCTGCTGCTTTGCAGAGAGCCAGACCAGATCAATCGACTTGAGATGGATCCAGAAACAGAAAAAAGAACCGGGGCAGGAGGCGGCGTTTGGCAGCGTCTCCGTTACCTGACCTCTCCACAAACTCCCGGACACCTTCCTGTCTGAACGTCCGCTGTCGCTGTTGACTTTACAAAGACGGAGAGCTACATTCATGCCCCCAATCAAAAATGACAAGCGGTTGATCTATCGCAGCACCGGAGCTCTTACTGCTGTCCGCCCAGCTCCAGTTAGCAGTGATGAAGAGGAAATATGGGCCCCGCTGCTAATCCTGCAGTCCTACAGCAGCTCCATGTAAACTCCCCACGTATGAGTGACTCAGCAGTTTGAGACGGTCGTTATGGCTGTTGGTATGGACAGGACGGGATTTATGGAGGTATTGGACCGCAGTGAGAGAGGAAGAGGGAGCGAACATATAATGAGGCTGCACAATAAGACACACAATCAAGCTATCGGGAAACAAGCACATTCACAAAGAGCCATCAGAGGAAATTGCTGTTTTTTGGAAGCCGCTAAGCCTCTTCAAAACAAAATTGGAGACAATAGAAACGCAATTGTTCAAAAACCCCATGAATATCTGAGAGAGGGAAAAGACCATTTTTGAATACTTTGCTCTCATATTAAAGGTTATTTCTGGGGGAAAAAAGGTGAAAGCAATTCAAGGAAAGTGCTGAAATACTTTTATCTGTATTGAATCTCCTTCAACAGTGGACTTATTGTGATTTATTATGGGATCGGCTGGGATTTATTCACTACATGAGCCTTGTTTACAAAGAGCTGCAGCACATGTTGGTTTGGGATTTATCCTCATGTAAAATAATTATATCATGTTGTTTTTTCCATAAAACATTGACACATTGTTCCCTGCAGTTTTATCATTCATCTTTATTTCACAGTCATTATTCACTTAAGAGAATGACGGATTAAAATGACATTATCAGTGAAATTATACTCATTTAAAGCCTCCAGTTTGCAATTATTAAAGACGAAAACACGTCTTGCAAACTTGAAAGACTTGAAACTAGAGATTGAGACCATTAACTCATGTTTACTGAGATATTAAATCAAGAGAGAAGTAGGACCATTTTCTCATAGACTTCCATAAAATCAGAGAGGAATCACCCCATGGTGACCAGCAGAGAGAATGCAGGTTTTTGGCACATCACCATTGGCTTCACTTTTCAGAGATTTTGTCAAACTTCCAGCCTAAATGTTCATTTGCTTTTTAAGTCACATGGTTCCACTGTATCTTCATCTTTGTGCTCATTATTATTATTATTATTATTATTATTATTATTATTATTATTATTATTATTATTATTATTATTATTATTATTATTAATATTAAACCGTGTAGTGCAGCAAACATCGTAACTTCCTCCATTTTTGACGGCTGAGGACTGTTTGTAAATCGCACCGTTGGCAGAAACCTGCACAGTACGTTGTATCTGAAAGAGGATCTAAAGATACTTAACTATGGATGTATGTTACACGTTGTTTTACATCAACAGCAGCAGAGAAACAAGAGAAAATGAACCCATTTTGCTGTTAGAAAATAATGTCGCCTCTGCATGACGAAATCAGTCCCCTTCACTAACGCAAAACGACTTAAAATGAAAAATTTATCGTAGATTCAGAATTGGTCTTAAAACCAACATGCTCTCCAAATAGAAATAGGAAGATATGGGATCTTCTTAATATTCATAAACCCACCACTTTATGAGAGCAGGGAATCTCAGTGACGTGCTCCTGGAATGAGCAGCTGAATCAGAGAGCTATGTAGAGAGAGAGAGCCGGACGGGTTTGATTGAGCAGAAGAAGACGGGCAGAGAAAGAGAGGGAGACGGGGCAAAGTTGAAACAGAGACATAAACTGACAGGATGAGATTAGCTTGGGGGGGGGCGAGAGACCTTCTCCTTCCTTTGATCGCGCTCTCTCTCCTCCGGGCAAAAGAGTCAAGCTCGGGCACTTTCAGATCTGTACCTGGACCTCAGATCTGTAACTGACCTCACATCTGTAACAGACCTCACATCTGTAACAGACCTCACATCTGTAACAGACCTCACATCTGTAACAGACCTCAGATCTGTAACAGACCTCACATCTGTAACAGACCTCAGATCTGTAACAGACCTCACATCTGTAACAGACCTCAGATCTGTAACAAACCTCACATCTGTAACAGACCTCAGATCTGTAACAGACCTCAGATCTGTAACAGACCTCACATCTGTAACAGACCTCAGATCTGTAACAGACCTCAGATCTGTAACTGACCTCACATCTGTAACAGACCTCACATCTATAGCAGACCTCACATCTATAACAGACCTCACATCTGTAACAGACCTCACATCTGTAACAGACCTCACATCTGTAACAGACCTCAGATCTGTAACAGACCTCACATCTGTAACAGACCTCACATCTATAACAGACCTCAGATCTGTAACAGACCCCACATCTGTAACAGACCTCACATCTGTAACAGACCTCACATCTGTAACAGACCTCAGATCTGTAACAGACCTCACATCTATAACAGACCTCACATCTGTAACAGACCTCAGATCTGTAACAGACCTCACATCTATAGCAGACCTCACATCTGTAACAGATCTCACATCTATAGCAGACCTCACATCTGTAACAGATCTCACATCTATAGCAGATCTCACATCTGTAACAGACCTCACATCTGTAACAGATCTCACATCTATAGCAGACCTCACATCTGTAACAGACCTCAAATCTATAACAGACCTCACATCTGTAACAGACCTCACATCTGTAACAGACCTCACATCTGTAACAGACCTCAAATCTGTAACAGACCTCACATCTGTAACAGACCTCACATCTGTAACAGACCTCACATCTATAGCAGACCTCACATCTGTAACAGACCTCACATCTGTAACAGACCTCACATCTATAGCAGACCTCACATCTGTAACAGACCTCACATCTATAGCAGACCTCACATCTGTAACAGACCTCACATCTGTAACAGACCTCACATCTGTACATACCTCACATCTATAGCAGACCTCACATCTGTAACAGACCTCACATCTGTAACAGACCTCACATCTGTAACAGACCTCACATCTATAACAGACCTCAGATCTGCAGATGAGTGACAACCAGCTGCAGCAGTAAATGCCTCATTGACAGAGAAACAGATGACAGTTTGAATTGAAGATAATCTGTCCGTTATTGTGCCGTCGATAAACTGCAGAAAAGATAATGTTGAATAATTGGTCTGTGAAAGAAGAGCGAAGAATACCAAAGAGGCAAGTTTCTGGGTTTTCTCCAGAAGACCTCGGCTGCTCTCGGCGCCGAAACGACTCGATTCACTTTTCTGTCCATGAATGCGACGTCAGCCGCCGTTAACCGCGTCGCCCTCTTACAGAAATCAATGCAGAGCCCATTAAAAAGGTTACGGGAGGATTTATGGGGCCGGATTCCTCACTAAAACCACGACGGTCTCAAAGAGTGACGCATCTTCATTTATGAAATATTACTCATAAATTTAAAGTGGATTCGATCAACAACATGCCACAATAAATCTGTTTTTGAAAATGATGCCAGAGTTTCCGTTGATGGAAGAAACACTTTGGATTTCAGGTATTCACTAAATCAAAAAGTCAAAAAGGGGAACTGCATCCAACATTGTCCGGTGTAATCATCGAAAATATGCTTAAAAATTCAGACGGGTTGCTGGTTCGATCCCCAGACTCCCAGGATGCATCTGGGTGTTCATACAACAAACTTACTGTGGTCGTCATGTGAGAGCTGCACGATTAGCTTATTGGTATTATTAGCAATAATTAAGCACATCGGCCTTCACATGACAAAGAACAAAAACTATGAAATAAGAAGAAGAGAAAAAAAAGCAGGAAATATTGATATTTCTCAAGCTTGGGGGTCAATTTTAAACAGTGATTATGTATGTATTATGGATTTTTAATGAATGTGGGCCATGACTGTCACCGCCAGATAATTCATGTTATTTGGGGGTCAGAAGTTCATTTTAATAAATCAGAGAGAAAGTTAAAGTGTGAACATTAATTCAGACCGACGTCTGCAGGAGGCGGCTCGGCTTTATAGCAGCGACACGCTAGAGACACGGGGCTTCACCCCATTTAACAACAGGTGAATCATGGGAAAATAACACACACACACACACACCATCTGATCCTGATCTGTGTGTAAATCTGCTGCTGTGGGACAAGTGACGCCAATTTGTCTGCTGGGATCCAACAGCAGGAGCTGTCACTCAAATAAACACAGACAGGCAGAAAGCACACACACACACACACACACACACACACACACACAGATCATGTCGAGTTGTTCAGCATTTAACAGGAGTTCTAACTTAACTGTCATCCTCTCCGGCAGCAGCCAAGATAAGAGCTGAAAAATGTAAGCAGATCAAATCATCTCCGATTACGCAGCTGTTTTATTCTGTGTGTGTGTGTGTGTGTGTGTGTGTGTGTGTGTGTGTGTGTGTGTGTGTGCGTGTCAGTTTGAAAACACAAGCTGCATCTGAAAGTTGTCCCAATTCACCAAGCTAGCAATTACAAACTTTGAAAAGAACATTGCTGATGTATCAGAGAAACTGTTGCAAGGGAATATTGTAAATGTGACTTTACATACATTTACCATATTTTAGATTATTGTGATATTATTTTAAGCACATCTGAGCCACTAATAACCAAGATCCAGACACATGCAAGAATAAAAGACAAGAAAAACAACATTTATGAAGTAAAATATAAAACATTATGAACTCAAAGTAAATGGGCCATCACATAACAAGACAAGAGGACAATGACCAAGAGAAATAAAAGAGACAAACAGAGAAAGTCAAGAACAAATGATATTGAAAGTTGAAGAATTGAAAGGAAGCAGAAAAAAGAGAGGCAGAGATTAAAAAAAAGGTAGAAAATGAGGAGATGAGTGATGAGAAGGCCACAAAGACAGAAATAATGAGGGCGAAGAGAGAATGAAGAACATCTAATTCTGCCGCCGAGTCCTTTCTCCTCTAATTACACATTAATCGAGCCGCGGCGGACAGGATCATAATAAGACAATTAGCCTAATTTGTTTGAATCGAAAAGCCAATTAAAGAATTAGCGAGCGGCGTTGGAAAGTTCATCAGATTATATCCGTATTACTAACCGGTGAGGTCAGGGGGGGTTGAGGCCGCCAAACCGACCGGCGCCGTCGGCGGAGGAAAAAGAACCGGGATGTCGTCTGCTGATACGTGATGAAGAGTTGGTGATCATCATCATCATCATCATCATCATCATCATTCATCCAACATTAAGTCATGTCCATAAATTCAGTAAATTACATAAAACTAAAAAGCATGAAGAGATTCATCACATATCAAAAAGTGTCTTGAAGTATCAAATCAATAAGGAGCCAAGAGTCAGCTGAGAAGGGAAAACACACACACACACACACACACATACACACACACACACACACACACACACACACACACACACACACACACACACACACACACACACACCAGCAGCAGGGTGTGAATCCCACTCTCATTACCCATAATCCACTACAGCCTGGGCTGTCAGCGGAGTCTCTGAGGACCGAGGATCATGGGAGCTCTGAGAAAGGTCAGGGCGAGCAAGTAAGAGAGAGAGAGAGAGAGAGAGAGAGAGAGAGAGAGAGAGAGAGAGAGAGAGAGAGAGAGAGAGAGAGAGAGAGAGGCCATCTAACCTTTCACCACAATCTATTGATCAAACAGTATTCCAGCCCCCCCCCCCCCCCCCCCCAGGACTGATGCCCGTCTCTAAGTGGATTGTGGGTAAACTCAGGACCACATGTTGCCCCAACAAGGCAAGAGTTAGCGTTGGCTGAAAAAACGGAGTGAACAGCTGACAACAAAAAGGTTACATTATGATGCGTTCAGGCTCTATTCTGTGAAAATGAGTATTGGGGGGAAGGTAAATTATAATGTCAGGATTGAGTTTTTTTGGAGAAACCTTTGAAAGTTTGTAAACAGAAATAAAGGCTTGTAAGTTGAAGTGAAGAAGCCTCTTGGATGTTCCTCATTTGTTTAAGTTGGTGGAAAGGTCTCCGTCACCATTTTGACCCCCGTTCTTATAAACCACCAGCAAAGCTCTGATTGGTTCAGCTGGTTTTCCAGCCACGTTCAAACCAATAAGACGTAGGGTTGTCACAAGAACCGATACTTCGGTACCAATTTGATGCCGACACGAAAAAAATAATTCGATACTTGCTTTTTTCTGGTAACGTCAGAACCAAATATACAACTTTTCACTCGGCGAGCCGTGTCGATTCTTGGCGGAACTGACGGGGGGCAGTATACGCGTGTGAGCAGCACAGAGCAGTAAGCGGCGCTGAAGAAGAAAACTTGCCGTCTTCGAAAAAAATGGCTTCAGCAGGTGGGAGCAAAAGCACAACACGTCGGCTCGTCGACAAGACAGGTGCGAAGAGTCGCATGTGGAAATATTTTGCATTCGAGGCGGATGAATCCGGAGCAATTCTTGATTCAAACAAGCCGACATGCAAAAAGTGCCTTATAAGCACAGTATTGTTTGTTTTTATACTGGATGGCTATAGGTCTGTTGGCAGCTGGTACTGCAATTTAAATTCTGTGCAAAAAGATCTTAAAGCACAGTGGTGTTAAATACTTGACAGTTTGAAGCAGTTTTTTAATTGTGGTATCGAATTAGTATCGAGAATCGTGGAAATTCACAGGTATTGGTATCGACTACTGAAATTCTGGTATCGTGACAACCCTAATAAGACGACATCACCTCCCAGCTGCTTGATGGGCAGGTCCGTCTCTGCTGCACAGAAACACGCCAACGACGAGCAGCAACGAAGGAGCCAAAAGGATTCCCATGAGAGCAACGCGGTCACGCAGCGACGCTGATCCTCTCTGGGATCGATGTGTTTCCCTCCACGCACGTCGAGGCGGCGCCGCTAACGAGTGCCACGTGCTCCAAACGACATATATCGACATCCGTGACAAAAGCGCCAAATGTCAACGTGCTTTTGTCCCCAACAGCAGCAAGAGTCAAAATCCAATTACCACTTCTATTATCATACATAGGGAGGATTTAAATCTAGATAGATAGATATATATATATATATATATATATATATATATAGATAGATAGATAGATAGATAGATAGATAGATAGATAGATAGATAGATAGATAGATAGATAGATCATATCACATTGAGCAGGAATATAAAACTGTCTACATCCATAGACTATATAAAAAATATGTGTATTATATATATTTTTGAAATAAATCAATATTTGATATTTATTTTGGTGAGGAAATCTGACTCCCAATACATGAAATATGGATTTATAACGGCAGTTATGATGGTCAGCAGAAGATCCACAGCTCTCTGAGGCATCACACATCTTAACAGCCCCGTTTATTTTCCGTTTGCGAGGGTGGACCTGAATAAAGTATTAACATTTAACAACCAGAAGTGGGCGTTAAGTTACAAAAAGGTTGAGAACCCCGACCTAAAAAAAACAGAAAATGATAATACAAAACATACACTGCAATGTTCAGATACAGGCTTTTTTTTTGTTTTTTTTAAAGGCTGCTCAAGTCAAGATGTCATCCGGCTCAAAGTGCTTCTAGTCGTACGATATACTGTCGCTTCATAAACGATCCTCAAATCAAACATCTCACAGCCTACAATGCATCCCTGCTTTTCTGACCCACAATCCTCTGTGGTTGTGTGAGCAAGAGGATCAAGGTGTCATGTTTCTGATGTACTACTACTAAATCCTCTACTTGTGTTATTTGTGCTAAAAACCTCCCAGGGAACTGAACTGGGCGGCTTTGTCGAGTCGATACCTTCCAACATGAGCCGTCTCTCCAGCTGTGGAGGAGATCCCTTCAGGTTGCTGGGTATCGACGGAGCGATCAACGACGGTGCAGGAACACCGGCGGATGTAACCGTTTACTGAACTGGAAAACTGAGGAGCTCTGCAGGAATCCATAAACACACGAGTCATAATTATTTGTTCCAATTACCTTGGAGCAAGTCGTATCTCACAAAATATGATCAACAATGTTATTAAAACTCATGAGTTCTGGAGATTTGTACTTTATATTTAACTCAATTATCTCGTTTTCCCTTCCTAATCATCCAACAACGAAGCCTTCCTCCTCTCGTCATCACATTCACGTCTTCATCATCAGCATCCTCTTCATCACGACACAATAAGCTTTTGATTGTCGTGATTGCTCGTTTTCATCGTCACAGTAATCCTCAATGATAATCAGCATCAGCACCGTTATCAATATCAGTTAGAAACGATCCCCCTCAACAATCCAGCAACAACGTCGTCATCACCATCAACACAAACACTTATTCTGCACCAGATTGTCTTTTCAGAGCCCACAAGCCTCTCTGAGTAGGAGCAGCTGGCCTCAGTGCTGCCCCCTAGCTGCCTCTGCGCGGAACACACATGCAGATATAAGAGAGAGGGAAGCGAGTGATAGAGAGAGAATCGGTCTCGGAGGAAAACGATAAGACAGAGGAAAGAGAAGGGGAGGGAGGGAGCGGCTCGGCGGCGGAGCATGAAGAAGACCAACAGCGTCCTGGGAGAGAGGAAGCAGAGCGAGCAGCCGCCGCCGCCGTTCACAGCGTTTATGAGGTCGATACCTGGGTCATTATCGGCGAGGAAACCTCACCAAGAGACAGAAGCAGCTAAACCTACAGATTAACAATCTGAAGCAAGCAAGACACACACACACAGTCCAAGCTGAGAGCATCTCACACACACGGTCACGTGACCTCCTTACCTTCTTGCACCGCCTGGAACGGGTTGTTGGGCTCGATGAGTTTGATGGAGTGCGTGATCTTCTCGCTCTGCAGGATGTCATCGCTCAGACTGAGGTCCGACACGGCGAGCTGGAACACCTCGTCGTCCCGCACGGCGTTCTCCTCGAATATCGCACCTGCACAGGTGGGGGGAGAGGGAGGAGGGAACCCATGAGTAGGAACGCAGCCTAGGATGGAGCCTGGTCGCCATAGCAACCACAGCTGACAACTACAAGTCGACGGAGAGCAGAACTTTAAAAAAGAAAGATGTTTGCACAGTTATGAAATATCACCAATTAATTGAGAAAATAATTCAGAATTAAAATAATCTTGTGAACTCGATACTACGATCTTGTTGTAACCGTTGAGCCACACAGGGAATACAACCTGTAACCTGTAGTGTTCTGGTGCTTCTTAGAGCTGAGATAATTGATAAGTTTCCCATGATGCTTTGAGTCAAAAGGAAGTATCAGTAGAACCCAAACAAAGACTCAGATTTACTAATTTGGCAACAGATGAATCCGAAAAGTAAAGAAAACTACAGCAACGTGTCAGGAATCAAACTACCAACCCTCAGCGTTAATGCTCACCATAACACATGGGGAACCTTCTAGAACACAGAACTCACAGAACAATGTGTTCATAGTGATGCCTATCAATTAAATGAAATAATGAAATTGTCATCTATACATTGAAACACGTTGCAGACTCAAATCATCCCATAAAAGAAAATCATATTTAGAGGTTTTTCAACGTCATCACGAACATCGTCATCAGACGGTGCTCACTTTTTGTGCGACGTAATTGACTTTCCTAATTATGCCCATGGTCGTCGCCATATTGTTACAAAAATGTTACAACCAGTCAACGTAAAAGGACGTTTCTCTGCGGCAGGTTGGGAAGCAGATACGTTTCCCGCGGAAGTCTGCCGCGTTTTAATTAGCCGCCAATTAACAATCAATAATCCGACAGACAGGAGAAAGAAGACCGACCTCTCTGCGTCGGGTCCTCGCGCATTTACCGCGCAATGACGTGCGCAAACGGTGGAGACGCCATCTTCATCTCCACCTTCTTCTTCTTCATCATCTTCTTCCATTAAACGAACGTTTAAAAACCGGACTTCGTCGCATGACGGATATTTTGAGCGCTGACAGCATGGTACAGACACACCAACTCCGGCAGCGACGGATACGGACGCAACGGACCGTCGAACGCACCGGCGAGTGGGCGGTTCTGTGTTCAAGTGGGCGGGACTTTGAGTTTCGCTCTGCCGTTTCCAACATGGCGACCGGGCCACAAACGATCTCATTTTACAGTTAAACTACACGCTAAAGCATGTTTCTGAAAACATTTGAGTCGGGAAATGTGTAGTGCAGTAACAGAATCTGGATTCATATTTGATCAACACTGCCTAGTTTGATAGTTTGAACGAAGTTTCTGGAGCCGGCGGCATTGCGTTGGACGGACGTCATTTGCATAAAGTTCAATCTATCGAACTTTATGCAAATTCACATACGGCGACAGGGCCGTCAACTCGACGTGCCGTATCCATCATGCGGAGCTCCTGCTCTACATAGACAATGAATGGGATCCGTTGATTTGACGTCCGTTGCCGGAGTTTGTGTGTCTTGAGCCAGCCTCCTCCCCACCACACAACACGCGGCTTCCGGTTCTGTATCGATCAGCTGATCAGGTGATGAGGTCACCGACCCGCCCTCTCAACTATTGAGAATATTACATAATTACATAACTCGATGTTTCTGCCACTGACACAATAAATAAATGTTTTATATAATGATAAACTTCATAGATAATGAGATTAATATCAGAGGAATCTGCTGGTTTAAGGATTCATTCATTGCAGACTTGTTTTGAAAAAAGTACAAAACGAAATTATCAACTTGATAAAAAGCCTTCAAGCATATCCTGAAGGCCAATATAAAAATCCAGACTCTAATTATTCTTAGTTGATTTAAATGATTCATCTCCCCGAACACATCTGTGTTTAATTGTTTATCCCAAACTAGTGGACACAACAAAGAGGGCAGCTGGTACAGGTGGGTCTATCGGGGCCCAAGGAGAACCTTAATATCATACTGCATGTATTGAAGATGAGGGGCCCTTTGCTGGGGCCCTCGGCTCAGTTTCATCCCAGAGCCCCACAGCAGGTTGACGTGTCCGCGACTCAGGTCTGAAAGCTTGTTGTTTACAGACAACGTGATAGACTGGCAGAAGAAGAAAAGAAAGGAAAGATCTGATTCATGAGCTTATTCCACAAAATGGAAACGTGAACATCTAAAACTTGGCCATCTGCTGATGAAGACCATGGGATGTAATCGAAAGCCTCACACACAACAGGAGGTGGGGTTGTTTTTCTCAACACTACTTCCTGTGTGAAGAAGAAGAAGAAGAAGAAGAAGAAGAAGAAGAAGAAGAAGAAGATGAAGAAGAAGAAGAAGAAGAAGAAGAGCTACAGCTCCTTTAATACGATGTGTGTATTCATTTTCATGAAAGAGCAACAGGCTAATCAGTGGTGAGACGCCAAGCAGACATGAAACTTCCATGAAAACGTCTTATTTCTAAAGAGTGAAGCTGCCAGATTTCAGTGCAGCTGGTGGATCTTGAATGTGCAGACAGATGAAAGGATGAACACGGAGCCATACGGAGGGAAGGAAGTGCAGAGAAACGGACAGCTTGATCAATTGAACTTTCCAGATTCTGTTTCGGACAATTTGTCACGCACAAAACCTCGCCTACAAGTGAGAATTCAATTTGCCAGTCTGCTTGTGTTCATTCAGCCCACTGAGTCTCCGGATGAACTCGGCTCAGCACCGAGATCCTCCTCCGACCCCCCTCGCAGGGCTGCAAAGGTGGGGGGGGGCACCCACCGTCTGCCTTCTGGGTTTGATCGATCAATCATCCAGTTTTTTATGAAATTGCTGCCGTCAGTCAGGCGTTTTCAATTAACAATGAATCTGGTTGCACCTGTCAGAGCGGAGACGTGGCGAGGGAGCTGATGTGAGCTTTAGATTTGCCCTCGGAGCGGCGGCGGACTGGGAAGCCTCAAACTTCAAACAAGTTTAATTAATAATGAGAGCCGAGGGTGGAGGAGGACGACTCCAGGATCAAACCCCCGATGGCGTCATGCACCGCCGAGCCTCCTACGACCTGGTCTGTGTGGAAACAAGTAAAGGTCACCCCAAATGACAAAAACACACATTTTCTCACTTGTGTCCATCCTTGCAGATAGTTTTGGTTTCCAGGTTTTTTTTTTATTTCTGCCTCCACGTGTTTTCATCTGCAGCGTCACGCAGCATTACTTGACATTTAACCGTATGAATTGCTCTTTATTAAAACATTTCCTTTCACCGGTGGCATACGCTTGCAGTCAAGGCCACATTATTGACTGAGCTGGATACTTGTTAACAAATGGGTAACAACTATTAAATGCCATGGAAACGGGGAAATCCAGTTTGAGGTGGGAAATGAATGTGTGGCCTTTCCAAGTGTATTTGCAAACATTCCTATACCACATGCAGGGTGGGAAACTTCACACCAGCCAGCAGCCAAATGCAATTTATTTGCCACTTATGCAAAAACAATGTATTGTGGCTGGTGAGTTTGTGGAGCCTCCTGCTCTCTCTGGCAGGTGATCAACCGGCGCCCCAAAGCTCCAGCAGGCTGGAATATCAGAGAAAGCAGCCGCTTTACTTTGGGATTTAGCTGCGTCTGGGATCTGCGGCCACAAACTCTCTACCTTTTCATCTCATAGGAGCTTTAAGGAGGCGGCTCACGGGTTGACAAGATTCTCTGCTCTTAAAAATACCCAATATATAATACTATTTTTCCCTGAATGGAAGGGAAATGTGTAGATTTGATTTGTAACCAACCTACTAGAACATGTTTACAAGCTTTAATGATAAAAACGCACTATGATTCTGATACTGTCTCTGAAACACGACCTTGTTTAGTGCCCGTCTGCTCTGTTTGGCTTGCCAGGAAAACATAGCACACCTTTGCAAAAGGTACTTCTTAAGTCATGGGTGGAATATTCTAATAAACCTGCATGTGAAATAGGAAGTAGAGCCAAATCAGAATGGCTTGTTGAATCAATAAATCAAATGTTTAATGATCTAGGCACACTTCTTTCACAGTTTGTGGGCTGGCAAACACTCCAGATACACACATGTATGTGAACAAGTACTGAACGAGTGAGGTTTTCAATCTAAGTTACCAGATATTAAATTGTACTTAAAGTGTCAAAAGTAACTGTGCATAATGCAGATTTTCAGTCTGTTGTATTATTAGCCTTTATATGATATTACTCAAGTATCTCAAACTTGTACTTAAGTGCATCTGAGTGATGGTTTTCACCACTTTTGTGCACTCTTTCTACTGTACATGTGTGTATTTGTGCATAAATAGTGTGTTTTTGTCCAGGTGTGTAGATTGTTTCTAAATATAATGTTGCCATGTAAATAGAGTCGGCCCACTAACATACAGCTTCAGACTATAGATTTCCAGTCAGTCCTGACCTCTTTTGGATTTATTGATTCATTATATTGACTATGAAAACACGTACATGTACATGTACATTTTTGCTGCTTGTTTTTATCATTGTTTTCCATTTTCTTCAAAGCTCCTCCCTTTCAGCACCACGGACAGCGACAAACCTACTTATGACAACAGTAAACACACCTGCCTCCCTTTCAGCACCACGGACAGCGACAAACCTACTCATGACATCAGGTAACACAACCACCTCCCTTTCAGCACCACGGACAGCGACAACCCCACTCATGACATCAGTTAACACAACCACCTCCCTTTCAGCACCACAGACAGCGACAAACCTACTTATGACAACATTAAACACACCTGCCTCCTTTTCAGCACCACGGACAGCGACAAACCTACTTATGACAACAGTAAACACATCTGCCTCCCTTTCAGCACCACGGACAGCGACAAACCTACTCCTGACAACAGTAAACACATCTGCCTCCCTTTCAGCACCACGGACAGCGACGTGTCTGCAGCTGCTGGTTCTCTGCTGTGATTTCCGTCTGCTTTCAGTTTTGCTGACATAAGTATATGGATTTCAAAGGGAACCCAAATATTTTGATAGATCATTTACATATTTGACAGGATAAAACGATGGACAAGCTTTCTGTGCTGTTGGACTGAAAACCACATAAAGCGACTGTCAGTCATCTTTACTACAGAGTATACAAAAATATTCAGAAGTGCTGCAGGGCGACATAGCAGGACGTTACTCTTGTGATATTTCTGACAGCAGATTTAGAACAAATCTGACTCCCACGTTCTTTCACACCTCAAATCACTCTGGGGCCCTTTGATCAACGGAAACGGTCAATATCGACACACAACTGCACTTAACACAACTCGCCCTTCTTCCTTTCATCACTCTTGGAGAGTAAAATCCATCCCCATTAAGGGATTAACCGCTGCTCATATGAGGGGTGTAATTCATCTTTTAAGCTGCTCGTGTGGCAAAGCACAAGGGAAATAAAACACATGGAGCAATGACACAACTTAGACTTTGTCTTTGCTTTTAACTAAACACTGAAACCCCCCCCCCCCCCCCCACACAGAGAGAGAGAGGGAGAGAGAGAGAGAGAGAGAGAGAGAGAGAGAGAGAGAGAGAGAGAGAGAGAATTTGAGCAATAAGACATGAAGTCATATAGATATCTAGCAAAAATCCAAAGTATGTCACAATAGCAAATGAATCATTCTTAACACATTCAGATCCGAATTAAGGTCCAAAGTTTAACACATTAAGAAATTATTATAAAAGGTCATTAAAAGTGGATTTCTACTTCAAATGCACTTGTATATCATTAATAATTAAAATACTTAATTATGTCTTTCCATTTCCTTTTGTCCGTTCTAATGGACGAGAAACTGAACACGAAAATACAGCTAATTAAAAATGGCAATAATTAGTCACAAGTGATCTTAATTTGTATGATTAAAAAATCAAATGAGAACAGTCAGAATAAATCCAAATGATGTTGTAAGATGTTGTCCATCCATCCATTGTCTACCGCTTATCCTGTATTCAGGGTCACGGCGGGGCTGGAGCCGATCCCAGCAATCATGCGGGGGCAGGGTACACCCTGGACAGGACGCCAGATTATCACAGGGCCAACATGTAGAGACAAACAACCATTCACACTCACATTCACACCTACGGGCAATTTAGAGTCACCAATGAACCTATCCCCATCCTGCATGTCTTTGGACTGTGGGAGGAAGCCAGAGAACCCGGAGAGAATCCACGCTTACACGGGGAGAATATTTATTTATTTTAAAGAACTACTTCATAACTACTACACCAGTACAGAGTAGAATAGCATAATAACAATATACAAAGATGAATATTTGAACACAATCTGTTAATTAATTGCCTCCATAACGTTACGTGTGTTGGTCAAGGTTTGGTTGGGAACAAAAAGCTACTTACAACAGCCAAACATGTTATTTTGGTGTTGTTTTCGGGATGACGGCACCAATACTACTCAGGTGATGGAAACACAAATCATCAGCCTTCAGTCACTAGAGGAACGACACCTCTGTTTCTATTGGTTAAAAATGCTAATTTGCAAAACAAAGCTGAACAAATTCTGACCTAGTTTTCTGGAGCCGCCCCAAGTTCCCAAACAAACAACGGAAAAGGCACCCGCGTCACATCAGCTTCAGTTAGAGTGAATGTGAGACGGAGCCGACTGTCACCATACTGGAAGACACAACAGGACTCGGTCCTGATTGGCTGCCGTTGTGACGGAATCGCCCCGCGGGCCATTTGAAGCTACAATCCTCCATTGGACAGGTTCGTGGTGGGTGAGGTGGAACAGTAAGGCTGCTGTCGTCGGACCATAAGGGTGAGAAATCGGCCTTCACAATCACTCTGTTCAAACAGACTAAATTATTCTGATCCCGAGCCAGAGGCGATTTAAACAGTCAAATGAATAATGTGGAGCTTTAAAACGAGGCAAAGCACAACAACAAGATTTATAACACCCAGGATTTCTGGACGACGTGTCCAAAAGAAGCAACCGGGCGTCTGCAGCAGAGCTATTATCATAATTACCCATCCAAGTAAAGGATGTTTCATCTGGCTGCAGAGCAACGGAGAAAGGTGCAAGAAAAGCGGCCTAATTCACTGTCACTCCATACGAACACGAAATGCTGCCATGCTGTCAGACTTCATCAGCTGTGCGGCGGCTCGAGTGCTGCGGAAATAAGCCGCAGAACTCCATTTTCATCCTTTTTCATTAGAAAACCCAGAAGCTTTCGCCCTGTGAGATCCTCTGCTGCCTCTCCTGCTGTCACACAGCCAATCACCGTCCTCAAACACCAACTTAATGCAAATGAAAAGTGCATCTGTGGAGATTACCTGCACGACCGGCCACTTTGGCATGTGTAACCAACAATTTGAGACTAAACTCTTCTACTCAGGAAGCAGTATGATGAACATTAAGAGCCATGGAGCCGCTGCAGCTGCCAGGCTGTTAAACATCCAGCAGCTGCTAATATACCAAAAAATCTAACTTGCAGAAAACAAAACTTTAAATTAAACCAGAAGCTAAGTGTCAAACTACACAAACACAATCACACTTTGTAAACTGGGAATGTGCTGCGACTGTGTTAAGCCTCCGTATCTCAAGTAAAACACACCATTAATTAGAACGCGTGCATAATCACAAAAAAGCTCCAGCTGGCAAACATGCAGGAAAACGTCTTGGCTTATGTTTGCAACTCGTTAAATTCATAAATATATTTTTGAACCAATCAGGGTCTCTGCATGTGGACATGTGACGGCACTTTATTTGGATGAAGAAAAAGTCAAAAGAAACTGAAGAGCAAGAAGAAATACAACCAGCTGACAGGCTGAAGTGTGATGTGAGCACAAAACATCCAAACAGAGATGTTTATATAAAGTTTCAATTACATATTCCCATGATGTGTTCTTGGCATTTGGAAAGAAAATAAAGAGAATAAGACCATTTAATTGGAGTAGATTTCAAAGAGCTTTAGTCCCCGTTTTGTTGAGCAAAAAAAAACCTTTCAGTTCTACACCAAACGTGATGTTTGTTAGTGGAATGTCAATGAAGTCTGGGAAAATTGCTTTAATTCAATACTTTATTTATCCCTCAATAGGCAATTTGAAACGAATGTGCTGCAACCCAGAAAAACACACAAGCAATTAATTCACTTCAAAATACAAAACAGGATCACGTAAAACGGTTTTAATAATGGACGTGTCCAAGCTGACCAACACAACCAATTAATAATAACACAACGGTTATGTCAACACACTACCAATGTTCTAAATCCAGGACTAAACCTAATCCTAGTCTGGGAAAGCAGAATATTTGATCCGGTCTGAAAGTCGATTAGGTGAATTCATTGATCTGTAAAAAACTTAATTTCTCCACAGAAAATGACACAAAAGCATCACTTTAAGTACTGTGCGTACCAGAGATGTGGTGATAGATGGATAGAAACTAAGTAATGCATGAAGCATGAAGAAAGCATAAAAAATGATTAATGAACTAAAGAAATGAGAGTCGACTGAGACGCGGCGGCCCGACTAATGACTAAAGTTTTAAGAGGCGTCACTCAGAGAAAAACATTTACAGTTATTCACTATCTTGGCAGCATCGGTGTGAAAAGATCAGGATCGACCTTCTATTTGTTAATCAGCTTCCTTTCAAGCGTTCGCCAACACGTTCTTCATCGTCTCCACCTGTCGGCTGCACTGAATGCGAAGGAACACAAACGCTTCTGTGTCTCTGTGACCTCGCGGGGTCAAACACGCGTTTATTCAATCAGCTGCATTATGTTAGAAAGACGGCTGTACAGTGTGTGTGTGTGTGTGTGTGTGTGTGTGTGTGTGTGTGTGTGTGTGTGTGTCTGTGTGCAGGTGGTTCAGGTAAATGACCCGGCTAAGTCTTCGCTGAGTCGGAGCGGGAAGCCCTCTTCCCTGACTGGGTTAGTTTATCTTGTTTAGCGGCGCGGCGAGAAGCGGCTGCAGCTGTTCGTTCACCTCGCCGGCTCCGACACATCCGACTCCTGCTGCTCGAGCTCGGCCCAACCAACACCCCGGCCACAGATAAGCAGGGCTCCCCTTCTGCCAGCCGTTACACCGCCGCCGTGAATCATCCCTCGCCTGCTGCCTGGCTCGTGGGACGGGGTAATCTCTTCTCTTCAGGCCCCCTTATGAAAAGTGACTTGTTATCGGCTTGGTCTACGGGGCGTTAAGGGGACCTTCATGCCCGGGAAACCACCCACAGGGGGCAACAGGAAGTGCTAGAACCAGGTCCTCCCAACACCGGCTCCTGAAGCCTGATACCAACATTATTTACAGTCAGAACACAATATCTCCAGAAACCATCTCTGACATGACGTTCTTTTGCCTCAGCTTGTAAAACGCTCTGAAACACCACTTTGATATAAAACTAACACCAGATGGGGCAAATCCCTTCAATATTTATACATAAACATCTGAATGTCACTGCCTGTCAGTGGCTGAAACCTGCGTTCATCTCAATCTTCCCGTCAGAAGCAAATAACCGCTTTTGGATCGTGAATGATGCTGGTAAAAAAAAATCAACAGCTCTTCTCAGATGGTCAGATCTAAAAAGCAAACACAGGAAGAGCCGATCAAACCCCCGTCAGAGACAAAATACCATCAAAAACAGGATCCATTTCAGTTCCCATTCTCACTCTGCAAACAGGAAACCTTCCGGCGCCCCCCGGAGGATCCGATGAGGTCGGGTCTCTGTGCAGCCCAGTCAACTTGCTGCACGTCAAACTGGAAAGAATGGTTTCTCTGTGCACCAGCGGTGTCACGTCGGAGCAGCAAACGGCCTCCGAGCAGAAAAATGCAAACTCACTGCCGTCTAGAATATCATTGGAAGGCTGTAGCATCTTCTCTTCAGTCTCCACTAAAACGCATTTCTTTGCATCTGTTGTTGTTGTTGATGATGTGTCAGCGGTCTCTCTGTTAATTGACTCCCATCATGTTCTCTACAAATAACAGATATCATCTCATCACGTCTGTAAACTGATTGATCGTCCTGCAGCAGCTTCTGTTGACGTCTCACTGGTGTTTGTCTGCGTTTCACAATGATTCTACCGACCTCTTCTCCCCCAAACGCCAGTGTTGATTGGAGCCCTGCTCCCTCCAGTCTGGTCCTGACCTTCAATCAGACAACCTGACTCAGAAATGTGGGTGTTCCTCCCGGTGCATCTCCAGAACGGCAGGTCATACAGACTCCAGACCGGTACCGTTGGAAAGCTCAGCCGCTACGGCGAAAAGAATGTGAAAACGATCAGCGCCCGTCGGCCATGTTCCTCGACCACTGGTTTTCTCTCTGGTCACAAGCCAAACCTGCAGCATCTGTTTTCACAGATTTGTGCCCATTCAACCAGAGAAGGGAGGGGGGGCTAATTAGATGAACCAGCTGCTGTTGTGATGGGACGAGAAGAAGAAAACCTGAAGGCTCTTGAACCTCGACGGTGATTCTGCACCACTGAGGCACACGAACGCAGCAAGTGGGTCAGAGGTCAACGCAGGACGACTGAAGGTCTGAGTCACCCCCCCACCACACCAACCTGCAACACTCACTCGGCTGCATCCCATTATGCAGCTCAGTTTCAAACTGTGACGCTCTCCTCTAGATTCCTGCCAATCGATCACTCTGAATGCTTCACACCGGTCCATTATGAAAACTATCCTGTTATCTGATCCGCTGTCAAAACAATAAAACTTAATTGCGCTGGAAGCTTCCTGTGGTGAAACTAAAACCAAGACGTAATCCTGCAGATTTCAGACTTTTCCTTTGGTCTTTACTTTGATCTTTACCAAACAAAATCGCGTTCTAAACTAAATTTCGCTCTCAATTACGTTTCACAGGTAACGTATCTTAGAGGGTTTACAGTCACGCTTTTAAACACGTGGTTAATGTTGCAAATTGAAACGAAACAACACACAAAAAATGCAACAAAACTACTTATTTAAATGTAATCCAGGAACTTTCCCCTTTACTCACAAAGCAGTTTTGTTGTATCTACAAACGTCATGAAACTATAAATGAAGACGAAACACACAAAGTGATGTTTAAGGTTTTACATTGTGTGATACTTTCACCTCTTCAGGCCTAAAATGTGGAAAAACAAACAATCTGAGAACGGATTATTTCTTATGTGCATTTAAAAAGCTAACTGTGGAATCCAAAGACTTTTGTCATTTCATGGATTTTAAGTCCAACAATGTTGGGAACCGCCCTCACTAATGTTCTATAAGAGCGACCTGGTTGTCAGGAGGAACAAGACAACTCTGTCTTCTCTGGTCCAGAGCCGGATGATTCAGGAATCAAACCCACGTGGTCCAACACTTATCTTCACGTTCTATTGAACGACCACCGATTTCCTGCTCTGGAGAACATTCTTCAATCCAGTGTTCATGAGCAAAAAAAACAAACATTTAGGTTTGTTTCAGCATCTGAGTTGTAGGAAACTATGAACCAGATTTCATATATTTGAAAATGCACCAGATTATTCCTTTTTTATTTGCATTCTTTGCTCATCAATGATCCCAGTACTATTTGGCATCAGCCCCCTTATGTGTAGCGTTTTCTGTTCTGTGTTCTTGATAATCCCGGATCACTGTTCTCTGTTGTTTCCGTGAGCAAACTAAACACAGGATTCTTCCTCCCGGAGGACAGTGAAGTATCCTTCCATCTGTCCGTCCATTCATCTCCTCCCTGCAGATATATTGGGCGGTTGTATGGAGTCTCTCCTCCGTGTGCGGCAGGTTTTATTTCCTGTGAAGGTGCAGCGATAAAGATCATTGTGTAATCAGACTCCTACCCTTTCATGGTAACGGCATAAACACCCGGCACATTCTGCTGCTGAAGTTTAGAGGCGTCCAGTGATGATGATGATGATGATGATGATGATGATGATGATGATGATGATGATGATGATACTTCTTCATTATTAAGTGCATCTTCCCATGATGGAAGCAATGTGTCACCCTTTGGAAAGATCGTGTGAAGTAGGAAGTGTGTAGTTAGATGAATGGTTGTGACTCCCCCCCTCCTCCCCCCTCCTCCCCGGGTGAGACCATACAGGCCACCGCAGTGCTGCCGCTGGCCGGGTTTGACGCTCTGAGCTGCGGCACACATCGGACATGTCAAACCCTTTTGATTAAAGTATTACTATTGTGTGTTTTTACTTCCTCCTCCTGGCTCTCTTCCAAACGGCGGCTTGACGCAGCCAGCCGTCTCAGGGCGAAGAGGAGCCTCCGCGTGGAAGTAGTGCAAATGTTGGGAGTTTATGTTAAAAGTGCGATTAGTCAGCGGGGTCTCATCGAATCTGCGCTATCCTCCCACAATCCACTGCAAAGGAGCTTGACGGATATCAAAATAAACCATGAAAAGGGGGGGGGGGGGGGGGGGGCACGAGCACGGAGCGGTGCGCGTGCTCGTGTCTCCGTGCTCGCCAACTCGCTGTTGGTTTCCGTCGTTGACTCGGAGCCCAAACAGTCGGCGTTTGTCCGCTTTGTCATCTCTTCCCCCGGCAGAGTTGATTAACATTTCACCCACGTCCAATTCAAAGTTCAGGCTTGTAGATGAGGGGAGTCGAGGGAGAGAGGGGGAGGGGGAGAGGAGGGAGCGAGGGAGGGGGAGGAGGGGAGGGAGGATGGATGGATAAAGCAAAACCCTCCAAACACCGATGTGGGGCCACTTCCTCCTGGTTTTCTACGTGTGAATGTGATCGACATGAAATATCTCTGTCTGGGAAGTAGGATGGGTAGAAAGATGGAGGGGTGGATGGAGGGATGGATGGTGTGCAGCGCAACACTTTGCGGACACTTCTGCGCCTGAGCCTGGATGCAACAGCCTATCTCCTCGGATCGGAATGATAATCAGATCGGATCTGTTTGAAAAACAGCGCATGCACCGAAACTCTCATATTCAAATTCTGCCTCCGCTCTTCAACTTAAACACCACTAATCTCTGGCCGCATGTCACAGAGCCAGCAGGAACACGCTTCTGTGCTCACATCCCGGGGTGGAAGCCGTCCCTGCACGCCGCCACCAGCCCGGCTCTCCCTACAGCCAAAGCCCCGCACGGCAAAGCCAACAACGAACACACACACACACACACACACACACACACACACACACACACACACACACACACACACACACACACACACACACACACACAGGGAGAGGAGCCCCGGTTGGTGTCTTACCAATGTGAATGATGGAGTCGGCGCTCACTGTGTTGCATTGCAATATCCACAGGGAATGAAATAACAGTGTCAGCATTTCCATCTCCAGTTTGAGCCAAAAAGGCGCATCCACGGATCCACCTCGCTGGTTTTGGCGTTTTTCTCCAGTGATGAGCAAATCCAGAATAAGCGTCGGTGCGTAAAAGCGGCAGCGGCGGCAACAGCGGCGTCGGCGTCGGCGGGGAACCGTGCTGAGTGAATCACCGCCGGATAGTGATGCGGAGCCAAATCCAAAAGACCAAACTGTTGGCCGGAGTCGAGTGGAAAGAAGAAGGGTAGAAAAATGAAATGCGACGCTTCCGGGAGTCCGGGGAGAAAGAGACGCGGGTGAGAGAGGAGGGACGCGGGGAGGGATGAGAGAAGACACCGGGGGTTTGATTCCGAGGCTGAGATCCGCCAGACGAGCAGCTCTGACTCTCTACCTCCGAGTCTGAGACATAACACACTGCAAACTGCGGAGGAGGAGGAGGACGGACTCTCTCTCTCTCTCTCTCTCTCTCTCTCTCTCTCTCTCTCTCTCTCTCTCTCTCTCTCTCTCTCTCTCTCTCTCTCTCTCTCTCACCTTCTCTCTCTTCTCCCCCGACCCACGTGATTGCAGAGCCTCTATCTACGGCGCTGGAAGCCCGACCGGAGAAAAGAGAGGCGAGGGATGGAGATGGAGAGAGATGGAGGGATGGATGGGAGCCGGTGCGCGCCGCGGAGGAGAGAGACGGGATGAGAGGGACCCCGAAGGTAGTCGGTCCACGGACGGAGTGTCGTGTTTGGTCGGTAGGTTTTTGTGCCGGACTCGGACGCTGGAGAGTCGGGAGGGGTGGGGGGTGGTGGGGGACGTCGTCGGTTCCCGGTAACGAACTTGCGGCAGCCCGACTTCACGTTTCACGCGTCGGAGGCGCTCCGACCAAAGTTGGTGGATCGTGGAGGAGCCGTCACCAGCACCGCATTGCCGCGCTGCAACGAAGCTGTTGCGCGCGTTGGATCGACTCGGCGTGTTTGCGGCCACGTCGGTTTTATTCCGCTCGTGCTTGTGACTCCGGTGTCCGTGCGTAAATCCGAGACAATATGAGTTGTTTTGTGTTTTATTTTCTCGTGACGGAAACGATTAAAGGGGACATGTAGCGGATCTGTGATAGATGAACAACTTCATCTCAACAAGGGGAGAGATGTCTACAATTACAGAAGCCTGAATGAATATCGGGTGAAGTGTGACGAGTGTGTGTGTGTGCGTGCGCGCGTGTGTGTGTGCGCGCGTGTGTGTGTGAAGCCACCGGCAGTTTGGAGAGGTTGGCGAGCTTAGACTCGTGCGTAAAATCTCCCCGCGCTGCGCGGAGGATTCCCCCGAAAAAGGAGAGATGCAGGGAGGCTCGGACGCGCTGACGTCCCGGTACCGGGGGGGGGACGGGAGGAGGGAGATGTGTTAACGGCGGGATACTGCAAGGGGAGTTCTCAGCCAGTCAGCAGGCTGCCGCTGCTGCAGGTCTCACGCTCTAACGAGGCTCAGTCGAGTCTCTGCAGCCTGAAGCCTGTGACCGACGAGGTTACACACGCATCCTTGACGTATGTGCACGTGACGTCACTCACCTACCCCGTGATGTCATTCCAGGTTGGGTTTTGTGTTTTTGTTGTGGGGTCATACACGTCAGGAGGGAGTGACGACCTGTGAGGAACCGAAACGGACTGTTTCTCTCGGCGGAAGGAAGATTACTACACCTGACCTTACAATTAAAGGATATTTCTTGCGAATGAATCCTCAGAAATGTCTTTTAATTGTTTGGTCAAGTCTAGTTCAGCGAAAGTCTCCAGACGAACCTTCCCTGAGCTCCTGCAGGTGCTGCCTGCTGATGGATTCCGGGGCAGTTTTCAGCACCACGCCGGATCGGACAGCTCCTCTAGACTCACCGGTCGTTTTACGATCTGCAGCGCAGCTACGGAGGCCCAGAAGTGACAAATGTTGCTGTTTTTAGATGAGTCAAAAGTGAGTGAGTTAAGTAGAGATTTGCAATAGAATATGTAATAAATGTTTTAAGCTTTCCTTTACATGAATTAATAATAATAAAAAAAAAAGTTTCACCCTTTTCATCAAATTATTTAAAGGAACGTTGCATGGAAATGGACATTTTGGAGATCAAAAAAGAGTTCAATCTTGAGTTGAGAATAATATCTCAAAGCAGGTCAAGTGTTCCCAAGGATGTGAATACGGATATGCACAGAGAGACATCCCCTCACATTATTATTTACTATGAATTATCAGAACATTTGTAACCTTCGTGACCTCAGTGGCTCCACAGCTTCCCGTTAAGGACAAGAGTTAGACGTTGAAATCACAAGGAAGGTTTATTTCACTTTCGCTGAAATGTCGTCTTTGCTGGAATAAAAGTGTTTGTTTTTTGTTTGTTTTTTTAAGTGTGTGATTTCTCTGTGACTTTGTACCTGAATGAGTCTTTCTGAGCTGACGAGGCTCGAAAATGATCAATGAACCTGCTGATTAATTCAAACGGGGCGTGATCAGTTCGATCCTGGTTGCCATGGTTACATAGGCGGAAACAACCGCACTTGACCACAAATACTTCACTGATATCATCAAAAAGCAACTCTTCTAACATCACCGACATCTTCAACACTGATGTTAGAAAATACACTGAATATTATTTTATCCATTCATGACATCATCACCACCTCTTTTCATTAGTTTCAGCATCATCAATATTAAAATATCCATCATTCTCTGCACTGTCACATAATATTCATCATCCATGATACTCTCATCTTCATCATCATCATCATCATCAAAATAAGGCACATTCATCGAGTTCATTAACTCATTAAGGAACTATAAATCCATCAAGAGACTTTACATACGTTGTTGTATATTAAAGATGAGAGAATCTCTCTTTATTATATGTTCTTTAGATGTTATTAACATCTCATACATGTAAACACATAAACATTATATGGGTCTTTTTATTTTTATTTGTGGTAGTGAGTCTGAGCATCGTTTTTCTATTTTATATATAAAATACTCCCAGAAGCATGCAGCTGTTGTCGGTCAGTGGAACATCACTCCTCCTACTGGACACACACTGTAACTGCAGCACTGCTTTCATACTGAAGGTGAAGCAGGGAGAGAGGGAGAGAACATGTTTCCAATAGATAATCCAAAATAAACGGCGTGCAAACGATTTAATTCAAACGTCAGTCAATCAAATATCACATAAGTGCTGCTTTGAAAGGCAGAAACACCGGCAGTGAGACGGATGCCAGGTCGATTTTAACACCCTTATTTCGAATTAACACGCCGTCAAAGATGCTTTACAAGACCATAATCTTACATGTATGATATTAGTATCAGTAAATAGAAGGTCTTATCAATGGAAAACATTACAGATTAGGGTAGACGATTAACAATGCATGTTTATATTTAGGGATTTTATTATTAAATGTGTGCATACAAGCCAGGTTGAAAGCATGCTTCCCCTATGTAACTCACATATTGATAATAACTGATCATATTTGTTTGTTTGATGGATGGAAGCTGCTGTTTAACGGTTGTGTGGAACCATCCAGCTAAAACAAAGTGTCTGAACATCCGTTTCAGTATCCAGCTGGTGTGTTTGAATGTGTTGGGATGTTTCCAGCTGTAAGAGATGCTCACGTGTTTCCACTTACAGTGAATTCTCTTCAAAGTTAAGTCTCACTATCAGGAGACTGGAAAAGAAAATGGACTCTTGGAAGCTTCATCTTCAGCTTGATTTTAACTCAGCAGCCGAATCAACCCGGAGCCAATGACAGCTGATCACACACAATAATCATCATCTCTCGATCGTCGGATATCAGACGATATCCTCTCCCTCATAAAAAACAAACTCCCGTGGTTTGGTCTTGTGGTTTGGAACGGGTTTTCAGGTTCAACTGGAAGATGGAAGAGCACCAATTGACCTCATTGGAGTAAAACAGTGGAGAGAACGCCATTAAGTTTGAGAGGCTTTTTCATTTTTTTTTTGAAATAGTCGTACAGATGATGAGTGGTGATTTTTTGAATGTCTGACATCTCTTAAGGGTTCAGAATCCATTGAACTTATTATTCAATTATGTTTCTGTAGACAAAGTTCAGGTTCTAACTGACTCGTTGGGCATTTGAGGTATTTAATTTCTCTCACACTCGGACTCATTACTTTTCTGTAAATCAGAAAATACTGTCAACAGCTATAAAATAAAATAAATAAATTTTCTCCATGTTTTTTAATAATAAAAACTAGTAAATCAGGCCATGAATGATTTATAAGCAAACTCCTCTGTAACAACCTTCAGAATATCAATAAGAACGAGACTGTAAAGTTTGTTGGATGTTCTGAGTCTGAGAAATAACACATTTAGAGAAAATGGCCTTAAAGCTGTGCACAGTTATCCCCATTTTGATTACTCACATTAAGGCTATTATTGTTTTGTATGCTTTCTGAAAAGTGAGGTTTAAATATGCAAACGGGCCATTATCTAACGGAGAAATCAAAAGACACAAACAGACAAAGTACTAAAAGAAACACCTAATTGTGTATTTTGGGGTTTCAATCAATACTAAGTGTTGAGACAAGATGATCCTCGAGGTTCATTCTTGACTGAAACATCTTATAATCTATTAGCAGACCGACCGGATCGCAGTGAGACGATGACCTGGCATCTCCAGAACAGGAAACCACCTCGAGTACGAGTGTCAGCGAGCAGGACAGCAACTATAAATACTCCTGTCACTGTAACCGAGACGCTTTTTCATACTGAATTCTGCTCTCAAGTAGGCAGATTCTTTGATGACACACTGTCATCTATTTTTGGAAAGTCCTATCAGAGGCCAGCGTCTTGTTCTGCTGTACTTGTCAGGAACATTTTCAGTTTCCGTTTGCTTTGAAGAACTACTTTTCCCCCCTGGGGGGATGATCTGTGAAGAAGATGTCTGAAGACAAAACTTCACTCCTTTTTTTCCCTCCTTTTTTTTATGTTGTTTGGAAGTCGGAATAACATCTAAATAATTTACTTTCCTAATGTTGACACTGGCAGTGCTGTCAGAATAATGTCATACACACAAAGTGGTTTAAGTCAACACACTCACAGTTCACACCCGGGACTCTAACAGTGGTCTCCTGGATTAAAGTCCTGTGTTTGTCCCCAAGCCCCATAATGCAGCGTGGGTGCGTCAAAAACTCAACTTTTCTTGAAATATTAGAACTTTTTTCCCCTGATTAAATTTCGACCTCATTATGTGGGAAATGCTTTTTCCACTGCAACTTTTCCAGCAAAATTTGGATTGTAGCAAGAAAATCAAGTAATTTGAAGGATGCAAGGACATGCTGCAGAGGTCAGAGTCCCATATTTATACATCAAACACAAAGAAATAGATTTTTCCTTTTTTGCCATCTCGTCGTCCTTCGACAGAAGCTCAGCTGTGGATTTGTTGAAACCTCTGGGAGCTTTTTTTGTTCAACTTTTTCAGGCAGCTGAGATATTTGTTGATGTGTTGAGGAACAAAACATGGTCGGACTGTGAATGGGAAGCAGTCACGTGTTGCAAGAAGAAGAATTTCTGGATGGGATTTCTAATTCTAGGGTTCACAAAAGTACCAAATCTATAAAAGAAAACAATTAGTGGAGTAAAAATTACATGATGAGGGAAATATTAACATCTATGTCCGACATTACATATTTTTTCAGTATGTCGTGAAGCCCAAACTTTTCATGGGCTTCCTCCCCTCATACTGATCCACCAGTAAAACCTCCATGCCTGCTTGAATCCACATTCCATGGCCTGGCTGCACACGCCATCATCACACGGTTTTGAAGCAGCTTTGTCCATTTGTGGCACGTCTTTGTGCGATCCGGGCCAAAGCTGTACTCGTCTCTCTGCTGCCACAATGGGAGACATCCTTCACAAGAGGTCATCAAAAGGTTCATCAACCAACATGAAAGAAGTAGGCAGCAGTGTTCAACTCAAGTCATGACTTTATTGATTTTTTAAGGAGGTTTTTCCTTGATTTTCCACTCAAGGAGAGAGTGAACATATCCAGCGGGTGTTGCAGGTAAATGTATTGAGTTGACATTCAGATCACGGAAATCTGGAAGGCTTTAGCACTATGAAACAGCAGCTTTTCAACAGACAGTACACGGGGTAGGAGGGATTTCATACACCGGTGAGACTGTTGGATGGTCCCACAGGAAGCCCTCCAGAAAGTGTGAGTACCTTTAAGGATCAGGATGGCCTCCCTCTAATAGTGGATACCTGCTGCTTTTTGGCTGGACCAGAGGACCAGGCCTATAAGTGGCTCTGTAAGTAAGTAAGTAAGTAAGTAAGTAAGTAAGTAAGTAAGTAGGTAAGTAAGTAAGTAAGTAAGTAGGTAAGTAAGTATCTGACTGATAAAATTGCACCATTGGTCAGTAATGTAGACCTACGATGTGACCAAGTGCCGTTGCTCATGAAGCTGCGTTAGCACAGCAGCCCTGACTAGGGTTAGCTAACATTAGCACAGCAGCTGTAGATAGGGTTAGCTAATGTTAGCACAGCAGCTGAACCTAACATTAGTAAAGCAGCTGCAGATAGGGTTAGCTAATGTTAGCACAGCAGCTGGCCATAACATTAGCACAGCAGCTGTAGATAGGGTTAGCTAATGTTAGCACAGCAGCTGGCCCTAACATTAGCACAGCAGCTGCAGATAGGGTTAGCTAATGTTAGCACAGCAGCTGGCCCTAACATTAGCACAGCAGCTGCAGATAGGGTTAGCTAATGTTAGCACAGCAGCTGGACCTAACATTAGCACAGCAGCTGTAGATAGGGTTAGCTAATGTTAGCACAGCAGCTGGACCTAACATTAGCACAGCAGCCCTGACTAGGGTTAGCTAATTTTAGCACAGCAGCTGGCCCTAACATTAGCACAGCAGCTGTAGATAGGGTTAGCTAATGTTAGCACAGCAGCTGGACCTAACATTAGCACAGCAGCTGCAGATAGGGTTAGCTAATGTTAGCACAGCAGCTGGACCTAACATTAGCACAGCAGCCCTGACTAGGGTTAGCTAATTTTAGCACAGCAGCTGGCCCTAACATTAGCACAGCAGCTGTAGATAGGGTTAGCTAATGTTAGCACAGCAGCTGGCCCTAACATTAGCACAGCAGCTGTAGATAGCGTTAGCTAATGTTAGCACAGCAGCTGGACCTAACTTTAGCACAGCAGCTGTAGATAGTGTTAGCACAGCGGCTTCTTCAAAGAAAGACCTCCCCTCACTTGACCGGGCATTTCGGTTGAACACATACTTGATTCATTTGTTGAATAAGTTTCTGATTACAGTTTTTTTCCATTGCTAAACGACAGTGAGCACAACATGTGCAAAACCTCTAACTGCAGTCTGCAGAGCAGCAGATCGACCAAACTCTAGCTCGACTAAATCAATAAAAAAATTAAAAGAAATTCAGACTAAATATCTTTGATACACTCTCAGTCAGTTTTTTTTTTTCACCAGTTCATCCACAGAGAGATTTGCTGTGAAAAGGTTTCATCAGAACTATACATTCAGTGAATAAATAGTTCTTATGAAACCGGTGTGTCATATTTAGAGAAAATGTACATGTCAAAGCAGCGTGCGAGTTCATTCGAATAACTCAAGCATGTAGCGTGAACAAGATCTGTGATCTGTTTCTTGGAAGCTGTGATTATGTCTCAGACAAGTCGAGGACGACGGCGTAGAGAGTGAAGCTCGGAGAGGAAGAGGGAGCAGCTCCCAGGAGGAAGCTGTGTATGACAACTCAGACCGCATCAGACTGGAATTCTCGTTCTTCTTGCAGGGTCACGTCAGCTTACAAGGTTACAAAGCCTCAACTGCTCTAAACGCCTGATCTGATGTGCAGGCGGCTCCTCCGTGTATGAATGCGTGTGAATAGACTGAATGTGGGGTAAAGCGCCTTCAGTAGTTGAATAGACGAGAAGAAATGTTCTATAGAAATGCCTATGAACATAATGTAAGTCCTACACAGGTAGTCAAAGAAGTCTAAAAGTATAAAGAATATATAAGTTATGTATACAATGTATGCATATACAAACCAACACCTTTTGGTCCATTTGTGTATTTGCTGTTGAGGTAGACGTAGTGTGTTGATGTTGTAGTATCACAAGAAGATATATACATATAATCAATTTACACTTGACAACAACCGATGAACAATAACATGGATTAACATATTACTAGTCTTTAGCATTTGAAATGAGCTTACTTTAGATGAGTACAGAGGCGACGGGGCTTCGTGTCGATTACAGAAATGATTTCATTATACGGTAGTTCAAAGATTTAGTGAGTTCTCTTCAAAAAGGGACAAAGAGCTGGATGACATTGTCGTCTTTCCACAGCTTCAGCCTTCAGCTGCGTGTCGTGTTAACACCTCGGGTCAAAGGAACATGAAGGAAGAAACAAGGCTCAACCAACCAAACCTTGGTTTCATTAAATATTATATTAAAGAAAACGACTCGGAGACGCTGCTCCTGCAGAGCCAGCTGGCTGAGAGAGCGGGAGGCGGGGCTTTTAAACTCAGGTGGTATGCATCAATAATTAAGGCTGGACTCCACCCCTTTTTCACCTGCAGCCCCACCAGGCAGACAGAGGAAACGATATGTGACAGCAGGGTGATGACGGGCCACATGGGTCCTTCTTTACTCGCTGCTGGTTGAAGAGAATCTGGTGCAGGAGGGTCTCGGTTGAGAATCATGAACTTGAGCTGAACCGCCGTCCTGCTGCTCCTCATTATGTATTTATGGGACAAAGTGAAGCAAACTGCTTTTTTTGGATTCTTGTCAAAGTGAAACACCGGCTGCACACTGAATGAAAGGAGGATTTAGAGGGGCTGCTTGCTAAATGCTAAGTGCTAAGTGCTAAATGCCACTCCAAGGAAATCTGACTTGTTAACAAGAATTGTTTTTTTTATTGGCCACAGTTAGATAACGGAGAGGCGATGTCCCTTCAGGTGTTCACTTGAAAGGATGTTGAGATGTGATTTTTGATTTATTCTATATTACTAGAAAATTATATTCACCCATAATTTAAGACCTCACGGCTCCACCTTGTGGAATAATAATAATCCTTTATTTTAGACCCAGGGGGATCCATATCCCAACATACAGAGGAACAAACAGACAACACACAGTAAAAAAAAAAAAAAATACACAGCTTTCAACAAATGTTTGTCTAGCACACAGACATGTTTGCCAGTGGATCCAGAGTCTGGAATCAAATCTTACAGTACTGCGTGCAGGGTTTACCAAGACAGAAATTCTGTTGTTCTGGGACTCAGATGCCCTACACATAAATTTGTACATCAGATTCCGTAATAGTGCAGCACAGGTGGGTACCCAACTAACAAACATATGGCTTGCACTGGAGTTTCTTGGAGCTCTCTGCAGCAGTCTCATACAGTCATTGTACGCAACTGTGAGTTTTGCCTTGTTTATACCGAGTCCATAGGTGGGCAGTGTATAAGGGTGTACAATATTCTCTAAAGAGTGATGTCTTCACAGGCAAGGAGCACATACTGAACTTACAGCACAGCATGTTTGCCTGAGCATACAGCTTCCTACGCTGCCTATAGATGTCCTTGTCATCAGACAGGTCATCTGCAATAATATGGCCCAAATATGTCATTTCACTGCACACACTGAGAGCAGCCCCAGACAGATAGAAGTCAGGGAAGGTTGCCCGTCTGTCTCCTCTGCTTCTGACAATCAGGATTTTTTTAGAACAGAATAATAGAACCCTTATAATTAATAGAAAGAACGTATTTAAAGTGGTATGAGAGAAAAAAAAAGTTTGGTACGTTGTTGACTTGATGGATAAACACACAGTTCACTGTATTGAACGGTTTGGTGTAAAAATGCTCCTTCAAAATAAAAACCGCTCCACTTCCTTTAAAACACGCGATGCAAAACGCTCTTTAACGGTAGGCCTAAATATGAGTCGGAACCCTGAACAGGACAAGTGGACAAAAGGAAGGAGGACAGAAGTGAACGGAGACATTAAATGAAGGAATAGCTGCCATTGCTAGTCTTGGAATGTTTTGCCTACAAATAACTTTGACTGATCTAAAGAGCCGACAAAAACCTTCTGTATGCTGCTCCATCTAACATGTCCATCTTAAATAATATTTATTCTCCAGCCATCAAAAGACGAGCATAGTTATTAGATCACTTTCAATAACCTTCAGAGCAAACAAGCAGCAAAGAATACATTTGTTCCTCTTCATGTTATCCCTCGTGTCAGATATCCCCTTATTTAGCATGTTAGCGTGCGGTTTTGATGCAGTCACCCACTGCATTATGGGTACAGGCAAAGAGAGAGATAAAGGTCAGGGAGGGGGAGGAGGAAGGGTCACGCAAACACGGGAAGATAAATTTAAGATATTCCTCACGTCTCACGTCTCACGTCTACGATGCCCCAATGAAGACAGACACTCTCCCCTCCCCCACCTACTTACAGCCATCTCTGCATACCATCGTGACTGTAGCATTTAATTAATTCCACCATGCATGCTGCTACTTAGATAAGCAAAGAGGCGCACCGACTGCACAGTCGGGTGTCAGAGCGCTGCTGAAGGGAAGCCAAGTGTGTTGGAGTCATTAGTCTCTGATGAATTTCGGACTAATAATTGAGCATGAAATCAAATTGAATACGTGGACCAAAGACAATCCGAGTAAAAAGTCAAATCCCAGAGAAGCCAGAGTCTCAGGAGGCTGCAGGTGCACGAATACACAAATACATGCAGACTTAAGGACAACTTCAGTGAAAGTTAATTGCTCATCATCACGTTGCCCAGATCTCCGTTGAAGACATCTGGGCAGAGCAGGATACTAATGCTCCCAACAAGACATTTTTCTTGCCAACGACACAAATACCATGGATTTCTGATGTTATTATGCAACACATATTTTCCCCCCATTGTGTCGCTAAAAGCTGCCGTCTTTGCCCAATAATCTGAAAAAGTTTGCAGAGAAAAAGCTGTTTTACTCCAAAATTCCACTTTTCCCCCAAAACAAAAGTTGAGAGCAGATGATTCTGGTTGTTAGAAATAATCACCGTCAACAACAAAGTGAACGGGAGCGAAGACAGCAGAGCACATAAAGTACAGAGAACAGAGAGCAGCATGTTTTATCATTTTAAAAATACATATGCTCTCTGGGAGGAAAAGTGGATCACAAAGAGAAAAATAAACACTGACCTGCAACCAGCATGATGAACATTTTAAGGTTATTTATGAACTTTCAAGCAGCTTCATCCTCTAACAGGTGAAGTCGGTATCAGATGCTGAATGAAGGAGACCGGCTGAGACAGAGAGGCAGAATGTGAAATAACAAACCTGATTCAAGCCAGAGAGCCAAAGCTGGAATTAAAGGCTCCAATGGCCAAATCTAAGGGTTCCCAATACGGTTCCTGCTAGCAAAAAGGACTACAAAGTTATTTATTCATCAAGGACTCAGATTCTATTTAGGAATCATCTACAAAACACAGACGGCTTATGCCTTAACTCAGCTTCCAACACGACACAGAAAGTTTTGACTGTTTTAACTTTCTCAGCTAATCACGAAATAAAATTTAAGACAGATTTCGTGACATCAAATCTTCCTCAGCCTTATTCAGGACGGCTACACATGAAAAACAAATCGGTAACATGACACAAGAAGAGGGACGTCCCATCACACACTTTTTCAATCTTCAATCCACAGAAACTGAATGTTCTTAAGCTTACTTAGTATGAATTTAAGGTTAAATGTTAATTAAAAAGGTGATACTTAGAGGTCACATTGAATTATTGTAATAATAGCTCTTTCTGTGCCGCAACAAGCGTAACTAGAATGACCTCAGGTTGAATTTTACAAACACGTCCAAAAATGTCATCATTTTATCCTTTGAGACAATTGTCATAATACCACATACATTCTCGACTTATGGCCATAAAACTTATTTTGTGAGGTCACAGTGACTTTTGACCCCCAATATCCAAGTGGGAGGTCCGTGTCGCCGGCTCATAAAAACAAGCGTGTTGAGAGATGAAAGAGTTTTTTGAAGTTCGGTGGAGCTCAAAGCCTTCTGGGTGAGAGTTCGGAGTCGATGAGGAGCAGACAGCCGGTCAATATAATTCATTATCAGGTTTACTGAAGCAAACATGTCCAGCACAAGTTCACAATCTTGGATCTGCCAACACCCGCGACCTCCGAGTGCTTTTCAACAGCGACTACTCCGTCTAACACCAAGTCCGTCAAGTCACCAGGACTTCATCTCTCATCTAAAACACACAGCTGGTCTCCGTCCATGAAGAACCGACTACTGCAGCAGGATTCTCTACTGCATATGGACTACAGTAGACCAGACCTCCTCCTGTCCTGCATGCGACTCACATTCAGCATGTATTCCCCATGCATCATCAAGTTTATATCATTTCTCTCCACAGTGAAATACATTTTGCAGCCATTCTTAAATTTTCCTCACCACCTCCTTTATCCACAATACCTGCTGCCGTTTTCCCAATAATAACTAAATTAGGGTGAATGCAGAACAATAATTGAATGATATATACAAAAGAAATGGAGCCGATGTTCCCGTAATGATTTTTAGTCCTGAACACACCAAAAGATCTCTGTTTCTGTTTCTAACTCTCTCTCTCCTCTCTCGTCCCTCTCTCTTCGTCTCCGCCTCATTTCCTTTCGACTAACTCGGCTCCGTTTAGTCGCCTCTCTTTCTATATTCTCCCCGTTCTGCCTCGGTGGCTCCTCACAATCACAGACAGGTCGAAGTGTGTGAGGCAGCATCGTAACGCCAGCAGCATTCGTCACAGAGGCCTGAATACATACAGGGACGGCTAAGAGGGGACGGCTGAGTTCATAATATATTCAGGACAAAGTCAGTGTTTCAAGACTTTTAAACTTTGTTTAAAATCCTCAAAAATCTAAATGTTTTGTTTCCCCATTAATCAACCAAATGCTGAGTCATTTTAAATGAGTTGTAAAAACATTTCTGTGGTGTAAATCAAAGCAAGACCCCACTGATCTTCAGGATTCAGGTTTATAATAATAATAATAATAATAATAATAATAACAATAATAGAAGTGACCAAACCAGCAACGTGCTGCTAGTTTCTGACTGTTTCATTCAGTCGGACTGAACCGTCCGTCGGGTAAAAGAAGAAGTCTGTGTTCTCTCTGCTCACACATGTAAGCGTACAAATAACCACTGTCAGGATGGCGGTGTGACCACTGGATGGGGGCAGGCCCATAACGAAGTCCAGGGAGATGTGGGACCATGGTCGATGGGGCACAGGCAGAGGAAGCAGATAACCCACAGGAGCTTGGTGTGAGACCTTGTGCTGGTTGCAAACGGGACAGGCATTGACAAACTCCCGAGTGTCTTCCTCCAGCGATGCTCACCAGAACCTCCGTAGAACCATCTCCCTGGTCCGCTGGATTCCGGGACGACAGGTGAGGCGAGAGCTGTGGGCCCACTGAAGGACGTCGGACCGCAGGGCAGAAACAACAAACATGCGATCAGGTGGACATGCGCTGGGTCCCGGCTGGTTCTCCAAGGCTGCCTTGACCTTCTCCTCTACTTCCCAGGTGAGGGAGGCAACCATGTGTGAGGGCGAGAGGATGGTCTTAGGGCCAGAGGCAGGCTCCTCCTTCTCCGAGAACTGTCGAGAGATGGCATCGGGCTTCACATTGCGGGATCCCGGTCGGTAGGCGAGGGAGAAGTTGAAGCGGGTGAGGAAGAGAGACCAGCGGGCCTGACAAGAGTAGAGCCTCTTGGCTGACTGGAGGTATTCAAGGTTTTTGTGGTCAGTCCAAACCAAGAAAGGCTGTGTGGTTCCCTCCAGCCAGTGACGCCATTCCTCCAACGCCAACTTCACCGCCAACAGTTCTCAGTTACCAATGTCGTAATTCCTCTCAGCAGGGGTCAGGCGTCGGGAGAAGAAGGCGCATGGATGGAGCTTCTGGTCTCCAGCAGAGCGCTGGGACAGAACAGCTCCCACCCCCACATCGGAGGCGTCCGCCTCCACCACAAACTGTTTCTCTAAGTCTGGGACTTGAAGGATGGGGGCCAATGTAAACCGTGTCTTGAGTGTCTGAAAAGCTTTGTCGGACGTTGCAGACCACTGGAACGGAAACTTGGAGGAGGTGAGTGCCGTGAGGGGTGGGGCCACCGTGCTGTAGCCACGGATGAATCGTCGATAAAAGTTGGCGAACCCCAGGAACCTTTGGAGCTACTTGCGGGAGTCAGGGACAGGCCAGGTGGTGACAGCAGAGACCTTGGAGGGGTCCATCTTGATGTTCCCTTGGCCAATGATGTATCCTAGGAAGGAGACTGACGGGGAGTGAAACTCGCACTTCTCAGTTTTGACGAAGAGCGAGTTCTCCAGGAGCTGATGCAGAACTGCCTGGACGTGGTGTACGTGTTCCTCCTTGGTCCGTGAAAAGATGAGGATGTCATCTAGGTAGATGAACACGTGCTTGTTCAACATGTCTCTGAGCACGTCATTGACCAGAGCCTGGAAGACGGCCGGAGCATTGGTGAGGCCGAAAGGCATCACCAGGTATTCATAGTGTCCTGTGGGGGTGTTGAAGGCAGTCTTCCACTTATCTCCCTCTCTGATGCGGACCAAGTGGTAGGCGTTGAGTAGATCCAACTTCGAAAAGATGGTGGCCCCCTCCAGGAGCTCGAAAGCAGAGGATATGAGTGGGAGGGGGTAGCGATTCTTCTTGAGCCCCTTGTAATCTATGCAGGGACGCAGAGATTTGTCCTTCTTCTCCACGAAGAAGAACCCCGCCCCAGCAGGAGATGAGGAGGGACGGATGAGACCAGCAGCCAAGGAATCGTTTATGTATTGATCCATGGCGCCTCTCTCAGGGGCAGACAGGGAGTAAAGACGACCCCTAGGAGGAGCAGAACCAGGCAGGAGGTCTATGGCACAGTCATAGGGCCGATGAGGAGGAAGGGAGGTTGCCTTAGACTTGCTGAAAACCTCCCCAAAGTCATGGTACTCGGCCGGGATCCCCGTCAGATCTGGAGCCGAACTGGAGCAGGTGAGTGGTTGAGGAACTGAGGCTTGCTTCAGGCACACCTGGTGGCAGGAAGGGCTCCAACCCATGATGACCCCCGTTTCCCAGTCGATGTTGGGGTTGTGTCGCCGAAGCCAGGGGTAACCCAGGATGAGGGGAAGACGGGGAGACCGCAGGATGTGGAATTGGATAGTCTCATGGTGATTGCCAGACAGGAGCATGCGCACTGGGACCGTCTGGTGAGTAACAGTCCCCAGAAGATGGCCTTTTACTGGACACTTGGAGATGTAATGACCAGTGTTGGGAACGTTACTTTAAAAAAGTAATTCGTTATAGTTACTCACTACTTCTTCCAAAAAGTAACTGAGTTAGTAACTGAATTACTTTATAATAAAAGTAACTAGTTACCAGGGAAAGTAACTATTTGCATTACTGTAAAAAAAAAAGTTGCTTTATGTCAAAGAATTTGGATTTTTCTTGTAATGAGATGGCAAACTGTAGTCTTGTAGTCTACTCCTATAGTCGCGTAGCGTGTAGTCTTGTGTATAATAATTGAGATCGCATTCTCCGCACCTCGCATGCGGGAATAATTAAAACTTGAGGAGAAATTATACAGTGGGAGACGCTGTGTCTGTCATATATCACAAAACAGGGTCAGAGCGCACAGCAGTAGACATAATGACGGCGAGACCCCGGTGCCTCGCCGCCGCGCCGTTCATCATCATCATCATCATCATCACCACCACCGTCTTCACCATCCACGCTCCACAGCTGCACCGGATTCCCGTCCAACACCAGAACGGCGGGACACCGGGGACCGCGTGGCCCTCGCACGCCGCTCAGACCAGCAGCAGCCCCAACTCCGACTCCGGCTCCAGCTCGCGGCAAGTTTGCACGTTTCTCCACGGACAACAGGCTGCCGAGACCAGGCACGAGCGGCGCGCAAGCAGAACACGATCCTGACTTCTTTTTTTTAACCGACAACCGACAAATTCAATTCATAGTAACGCACCGCATTTAACGTTCAGTAACGATAACGGCGTTGTAACGACGGAAACAGTAATTAGTTAGATTACCCCGTTACTGAAAAAATAACGGCGTTACCTAACGCCGTTATTTTAAACGACGTTATTCCAAACACTGGTAATGACCCGCCAGACCACAGTAGAGACAGAGATTCCCTCGACGCCGACGTTCCCGTTCCTCGGGGGTGAGACTGGTGCGACCCACCTGCATGGGTTCGGGTTGCCTTGACAGAGGTAGACCAGTCTCCGGATGAAGATAAGCCCGGGTGGATAGCTGGCGGTCCGCATGTCCCTGTCGCCTCTCCTGACGTCTCGCCTGGATGCGTCTGTCCAGATGGATTGTTAGCTCGATAAGCTCATCCAGAGAAGACGGAAGGTTGTGGGACACCAACTCATCCTTGATATAGTCACCCAAGCCCAGCAAGAAGGCGTCACACTGGGCCGGGGCGTTCTAATCACTCTGACGGGCCCTGGTGCGAAAGTCAATGGCGAAGTCAGCGACGCTCTGGTTCCCCTGGCTCAAGCCCAGCAGACCTCCCGCAGCGTCTGGACCCATCGAAACTTCGCCGAACACCTTGCGAAGCTCAGCGGTGAAGGTCTGGAACGAGGAGCAAGCCGGCGTGCGTCGCTCCCATTCAGCCGTTCCCCACAGCCGAGCTCTGCCAGTCAGGTGATTAATGGTAAATGCCACTTTCGCTGCTTCCTGGGTGAAGGTGTAGGGCTGTAGGGCAAAGAGAATGGAACAGTTCGTGATGAACGGGTTACAGCCTTCCGGGTCTCCAGCGTAGCGCTCCGGGGTTCCCACCCGCGGCTCAGGTGATGGTCCAGGCGGACCGGGAGCTGGAATTGTTGGCGCCGGAGGCGAAACATGGAGCGAAGCCTGGGCGAGGGTGGCCGTCAGATGTTGGACCTGGGTGGCTAGTGCCACCAATGCTTGTTCTTGGTTAGACACAGCCTGTCGAACCTCGAAGTTGGAGGCGGTGAGCATAGCCTCATGCTGCTGGAGCGTGGCCTCAATCCTCTCGAAGCGATTCGACGGAGGCGTTGTGTGCGCTGGGTCCATCTCACAGATTGTACTGTAACGGGTATAGGTTTGGACCCAATTGCAGCACAGAGTCAGACAGGTTCAGTTGGTAATGACTTTTATTTGTCAAAGAGGGACAGGCAAAAGGAGAGTCAAAGCCAGGCAGGGAGTCAAGGAGCCGATGCAGGGATTCACCAAGCAGCTCAGGAGCGAGGCAGACGGAAACCAGGAAGGGCTGGACGAAGGAGGTGGTCGGGGACAGAAGGCTGAGGTGATCTCCAGACAGACGACAAGATGGGTTGGTCAGGGGCAGGCAGGGTCGAATCCGTGTAGGCAGTCCGGTAAACGCTGGAGAGTCTGGCATGAAGTGAACTGGAGTGAACAGTTAGCAGAGTTTATATACAGGGTTGATTGGTGATCAGAGGCAGCTGAGTGCAACAGGTGAGGAGAGTTGGACATATGAGGGGGGAGTGGCAGGCAGTGGAAAAGTACTGGGAGATGAGGTGTGTGAGCAGACTGTGACACTCGTTTGTAATTTATTTTTCTTTTTTAAAGGTACAATTCCACTTGATGACATGTTTCGGATTTCTGAGGGGAAACTGGAGGAGAATAATAGCAGCGATTGCAGAAACTCAACATTCAACAACAACGCAGATTTACAGCTCGTGAAAATGTGCATTTACCTGCTTCGAGTGATCACCTGCACTGATACAACACAGAGGTTAAAGCAGCGTTGGTTCGTCCACCACTCTGGTCCAGGCTGAACTATTGTCTGTTTAAACTTCAAAGGTCCTTCTGTGGCCGACGCTAAACCCTCGTTCCTCAGGTCATGATAATCCCAACAGAGATTTTTCTGTAATCTTGCTGATAAAACCGAACAAACCACTTCTTTGTTGAAGGCAATTAATGACAAAATAAAGGGCCGTCCTCACACAAAAGAAAAACACTCAATAAATAATCGATTAGTTGATTTCCTGGACAATTCTCCAAAAAGTGTGTCCAACAATCTAACAATCCCAAAAAGGCATTAAGCATGAACAAAAGCATTAAAAAATGACTAAATATCTTAGTTGAAAAACATCTGACTAGTAGCCTAATGAACTTATTAAAGTAGAAATAAAAATTCAATGTTAACTTAATTTAGCTGAGATTCAAACATGATGGAATATAATTAAATAGAGTTTCTTAAAGAGAGATCAGCGATGGATCACATCATCCCACATCCTCTGTATCAAAAAGGAAAAAACAAATTAGAGGGATGATATCAAATATCGCTTTTTCCTTCCCGATGCCTGAAGGTGTACCGGACCGATACCGGTGCATTTAAAACAGAAACACATACATTATTATTATAACAAATACATGCAGAGTAGATCCATCAAACGTTTTTTTTATCCATAGCTGACAGAAAATAAATCCAGGAATAAATAACACTTCCATCAACACGTATTTTAAAATGATGAGCTGTATCGGACACATTTCCAATATTAGTGTCTCTGCAGTGAACCGTCCCACATGAGCAGCATTATTTAGTGTCTACGAAGTCCGGCAGCCGGAGGAGCAACTGAGCTGGTGCAACATGGACCAGCTCAGTGCAACAACAACAACAACCACAACAGTAAACACAACGTGTTCTGGACTGCCAACTCTCTCTTGAGAATTTAGTACAGAATAAAAGTGCAGCCTGTACAGTCTGGTTCAAAATGTCCGGCTGGATCAAGAAAGACGAGGCAAAAGTCGATCATAAGCTGCAAACATTTCTCAATATGCTTATGGAATACAACAACTTTCCTTTCTTGGATTAGCTGAACACTTAACGAAGGGAAAATAAACAAAACATGCAGCAGCCAATTACCCCTTGTAACTGGCTGGGACCCGGACCTGCCCCCCCCTCCACTGTATTTAAAAGGGCTTCGTGTCTCAGCTGGTGTGACATTTCTTTCCTTCCACTGAGAGGATTTAAAGCTTTCGAGCCACTCAGCCGTCCTCACATGACTCGACACGCTGCAACGTCTCACTCCTTCCTAAATACCATGCCTGAAAAGTCAAAAGAAAAAAACACGTTCCCCCGCTGAGAAAATACTTTAATGTGTCTTCTCTCTAACCCCCCTCCTCCCCCCCTTACCCTCTCTCATCCTCTCTCTCCACATCAGAATCCCTCCAATCAAATACAAACCCACATTAAAAGAGATGCTCTTGAACTCAGCTTGAAAGTGAATCCACCTTTAGCTGCTGCTGTTTTGTTTTTTTCCCCCCTGAAGTGGACAGTAGCACCGAAACGCATAGACAGAGGAGAAGGGAGGAAGAAGAAGGATTTAAAAAACCTGGACAGTTTCTCCACAAAGAATCACAAAGAAGCCCCACTTTAAATCTTGTGTTTACTAGAGATGTGTTCAGAAGTGATTTTAGATTTTTTAGATTTTAGAAAAAGAATGCGTTCAGCATAAAAAAAGAGAAATCTTAGTCGAAAAACATCCGATAGCCTAATATTTGCCTGAACGTGTACCGGACCGATACCGGTGCATTAAAAACAAAAATACATATATATATTATTATTTTGCTAAACAGCCGTAAAACACAAAGATGGAGGACCGGTCACCAAGGCCACCTCCGTTTGGTTGAGTTTCTTTTAAGTGTGGTCGTGAAACTCTGTCCAGGATCCGTTTAACATTTGAAGCATGAAAGATGGAGAAATGTGAGAAAAAAAGACTCTTTTTCTCTACACCTCTGATGTCAAATTGTAATTTCTACGTATTCTAGTCCGGAGTCGGGTCACTGCTCCGTCTCTACAAAAGCACATATCAAAACGGACTGAAGGGAGTTTCTCTGTAAACATGCAGCAAAACCATCATCCAGAATCCTGCAGCAGGATCACAGCGTCCCACAGGCTTCCCAACATGTATATTCACTCTGCAGCAGTCAAGTGTCACAAAGGCTGGATTTGTTTTTCCCCAATCCGAAGCTCATATATGGAGCATGTTTCACCCCCACCCTAATAACGAGGAGATAATTAGCTGCTGGTCCTCCTGGAATTTAAACTAAACTCCTTCTTTTACGTATGAAGAGATGAAACGGAGTAAATCTAAAAGTGCTGCTGTTATTCTGACACATGGAAACTATAAAATACTATTTTAGTATTCTCTTTCCATGAAGCCGCCGTCCCAGCATGCAATGCACACCGATCCCGTCTCCACACGAGTCGACGGCAGTTGAAAAGCAGCACTTTGCACTTGTAGGTATGTTTTTAAGTTCGACAGAGCTTTTATCACCTGAATGTGGCTGCTGCTGATAGCTAGTGTGTAGCTCGCCAGCACACAGGTAGATGAACAGGCGGTGGATCAGGTGTTGCCTAGCAACTGCAAGAGGCCTCTTATTGATAGTGCTTCAGTGTGATGAGCATCGGTGCTGCAGGGGCAAAAGTACTGCATCGTATGAGGAGTTTTAGTGCAAGATCCACCTGAAGGAGCTCTCAGGGAACTAAAACTAGGACTTTCTTTGCAGCCTGAGTTTACCGAGTCCACCGGAACGTGTCAAGGTCCTCCACAATCACTGTTCCAGTCCTACGAGTGCTTTCCTCATTGTGTCAGTGTGTGTTCATCTTTGTCCTGTTGAGACTCCCGAACACAGAGTTGAACAAGCGGATCGATGAGAAGTCCTCGACCATCCGATCCCAACTCCCCCAACACCTCCTATTCACCCGTCTCCCTGCTGCTCGCCTGATCAGGCCTGACAACGGCACTCACTATTCATTAGGAGAAGTGAGCGGGGGAACCGGGACCACCGTGAGCCTCGGGACCACCGTGAGCCTCAGGACCACAGTGATCCTGCACCTGTTTACTGGACGGGGACGAGTCTTTGAAAAGTTCAGATGAGCTGAGGTGTAGTAAAGCAGAGAGGAAGAACTGAGCACCAAAGGTGATGGCTGACATGTAAAAACACACACACACACATATATATATATATATTATGTTTAATATTGGAATACTTCATCCACAAAAATCATCGTTTGTATATTGATAACTGGTAACACTTTAGATTAGGGAACACATATTAACCATTAAGTAGTTTCTTATTAGCTTATTCTTATTAAGTAGTTTACAACAACTCCCTAACTCGCTATCAATAAGCAGTGATGAGGAAATTATTGATAGAAAACTCTCACAGTAGTTAATGGCTTAGTAGTTAGAATATGATCATACAGAATAAGGCATTAGTAAGTGATTTATAATGGCTTATAAACAGCCAATATGCTACTAATATGCATGCTAATAAGAAACTAGTTCATGGTTATGTGTTCCCTAATCTAAAGTGTTACCCAATAATTTGTCCAGCATTACCTTGAATTCTTTAGTGAACGGTGAATCCAAGAACAAAAAGAAGTCTGGATGAATTTAAGTAAATGGAGTGTTTAACAACAGCAAATCAAACTCACAACTCGTGCAGTTTAATTCAAGTCTGATTCATCCAGCCGTCAGCATCTTGGCCAACAGTTTACTGTTTAAAACGGTTACTGTTTATACAGAATAGTAAGGTTGTAAGTTTGTATAGGTTTTAAGTTTGTATACTGTTCACCCAGACTTTTCTTTGGTATTGGGATCTTCGTTCACCGTGAAGGCAAACGTGAAAAATAAAGTTGTCTTCAAGAATTCATTCAAGTGTACAAAAGTGTCGAAAATGTAGATTGTGGTGGCTGTAGCTGATAAAAAAGGAGGTGGGGGGGGCACCTCAAATGTAATCCAGGTTACATAAAGTGAGTGTGTTCTTCTAAACTTTTACCAAAGTAAAAGCAGGATTTGTGTTGGATTGATTAGTGGATAGCTAATCTGTCGTTTTTGGTCTCAGTCGACTCCGATTTCTTGAGACGACATTTCATTCTTTACGACTTAAGAGCATATTTGTGGTAAACACACATTTTAAAGTGGCGCTTTTGTGTGATTCTTTGTAGATAAACACGTCGATTAAGTCAACGATTAGTCGGCAAAACCGTGTGAGTGTTCTGGAGGAAAGCGATGTTTGCTTCGTCAGCACGGAATGAAACACAATAAAACAACCTTCTCACTTTCTCTCTCTCTTAAATCACATCATGTCACAAATGTGTGTTAAACACACACACACACACACACACATACACACATACACACACAGTTGCTGCCAGTCAAACGAGGTATAGTCGGCTCTGCGGAGCTGAAAATGAATTATTGATTATTATACTGCTATAGCTGCGGCTCCGTGTGTGTTTACTTCCTCAGCGCGTTTACTTCACTCGTCCTCCACCAAACACAACACTCTGACACTCCCCATCATTTTCTTTCTTGTAGCTTTCGCTGAGAGATATTGTAGCATTCAATCAATGAACAAGTGAAAAACGTCTCTCAACAGTGAATATCGCCGCTGTTGAGCACAAAAAATCATTCAGGTAGTTACCGCCTGTCAACAGTCTGAAGTTCAGACGTTTTCCTGCACAACCAAGGCAAAAAACACTCGGACACACAACCACATCGCACAAATCATCCCCTCAAATGACCGACTAGTGAACTCAACACAGCGGTTTGATTTAGGACTTTTGTGTTCGCAAAATACTGAACCCGATCTTTTAAATCACATACGAACATATGGTGAATACGTTGAGACTGAACAGAAACAGTGAAGTTGCTTTACAGGGTCTGAAAACCAACACTGATCAGCAAAACAGTCAAACTAGAGCTGCAGCTTTAAGTTGCCCTCTCACATTTTCTCCCACTGAAAGGTTGCCAAAGAAAACACCACATTGTCATAACAAGAGTTTACATAAACAAAAAGGTATTTCGGTGAAAGGACTTTGTGAGGAAGCTGTCGGTTGAAACAAACTAATAAATGTCAGTCGACTCTGAGCTCCAAGTCGCTGCAACATCGAGGAGGATCAGAGCGAGCTGGCTGGAGCTGCACTGTACCGACTGACAGGTGAGTATAGCTGCAGGGCTTAAACACACACACACACACACACACACACACACACACAAACCTGCATTTGCGTGCATCACGTTGAGGTGATAAGGACACCACTGAACACCAACGCTGCACTTGCACTGCAAATCATCCATCAGCCAAAACAAACAACAGAAAGACAGAGGACACACACACACACACACACACACGCACAGCAACTCTCACCGTAAGATACTAAACAAGGATATTTTGCAAATGTTGAAAGCGGGTTAAAAAAAATCCACTTGCTGTCAGTACATAAAACTAATTGACTGAACTTTTGTTTCAACCTTCTTGACTATAGAGCAGTTTGTTTGTTTTGATCCTCAAACAAGCAGATAAACATGACATAATATTGGTGGATTCCTTTAAAAAAATAATATGCTTTTTGCTATGTTGCATTTCTGTATTGTTAGCATTATTTCCTCTTACTTCCACTTATGCAAACGAAGGCTAAAAAAACGTCTCATTTCTTACAGATAATGTGCAACGTAATAAACTCTTTAGATAGTTTGACACAAAATCCGTTAATGAGTTAAATATCCACTGTATTCGCAGTTTATGCTAAAAAGGAACAAAACATCTGAAACAATCCATTTGAATAAAAGAAAACTCTGCCGGCAATACCCAGAGCTCGTTAAAAAACACTCAGAAACCACACTGGACTCTCCATGCACAAATTAATAAAAGCCAATAAAATCCAACAGTGTAATGGAAACACACACAAGCTCTTAACGTAATGCAAAGACTGTTCAAGTTTGAATTATATGATGATAATAATAATAATAATAATAATAATAATAATAATAATAATAATAATAATAATAATAATAATAATAATTATTATTATTATTATTATTATTATTATTACAATGTTCAGTAAGTGAGCCAACCTGAACTTCATATTACGGCATGATTATAATGGGTTAGACATGAAATGTCACAAGGCGCTACTTTAAGTAAAATCCTACCTAAGCAGGACTCGGAGGTTCAGAGGACCAAACAAACCAGTTTCTGGGGACCAAATAGTTCTATTCCAGTCTGCTTATCCAATCAAGCCCAATGATTTTAACCAACATTCTCACAGACATTTTCCTCCATATAAAATTGTCTGTTTCAGTAACAACAACAAACTTTCCTGCTGCTTTAATCGATAAACAAACCACAAAACTGCAATCTGCCCAACGATACAAAGGCAAAATCTGTCCACGCTGTTTTCTGTCAGCACTGCTAAAGGAACAAAACCATTAGATATTGTGTGTGCGTGTGTGTGTGTGTGTGTGTGTGTGTGTGTGTGTGTGTGTGTGTGTGTGTGTGTGTGTGTGTGTGTGTGTGTGTGTGTGTGTGTGAAAAGAAATCTGAAAACAAAGAGAGAACTTGGGAGTACAGCAAACAAAGGAACAATGTTGATGTGGATAAATGGACAAATTAGTAGCTTGAATTAGAAAAGCTAAACTAAATGATTCTCTAAGGTTTGTCCTAAAGCTGGCCCAACAAGAAGAGGAAAGGTTCATCCTCAGAGGAGCAGCAAACGGGAATTTCATTTAACTGAAGGTATCCAGCCAACGTTACCACAATGATAAAGACAAACGGATAAACGCTTGCGCCCCGAGCTGAATGTTTATCATGAAAGTGTTCAGAGCGCTGCAGGAGAAACTCTGGTCACATCTGGTCAGCGACGCAGAAGCCACTCGCAAAACACATCCGTTACACAAGCCGGCCCCCGGCCGCTCAAACTGTATCCCTCTGATCGGCGCCTTCTTAGAGGCTTCTTCTCTGAAAAACACGGACATCGATGAGAGCTGTGAGACTCAACCAAAACAACGAGGTTTGCGAGTCGTAAAAAAACAAAAAAAACAATGAGCTGAAAATACTAGACTCGTAAATACTAGGTCTGTTGGAATGAGCTTTGAGAATTGAATATCATTGTATATTAAAAAATCAGTACTATTCGAATGATGAACTTAGTATTACATTTTTTTTTTTTTTTTTTTTTTTAAAGTGTAGTCTAACAGCAAATCTAGCCCTCCTCGCCTTGGCCTACCCGCATAAACAGATGCTTTTGACACATGAAGTCTGACGAAAAATAAAGTTTTCTGAATCACAATCTCACTGTCAGAAATAGGAGATAACTGCCGACAGCACTCTGTGAAATGACACAAAGATATCGACGGAGCTCTACAAGTGATGCATCATGACAAAGATGCATTCATGCTGCTTACTGCTAGCTAGATCGACCCACGTCTCCAGAACGTGAAAGTAGAGCTGACGGTGAGATGAGGAGGGTGTAGCCATGGCAACAGGGACACAGCGTCCCCAGGAGAACAGCAATGTGGTTGTTTTACTTTCTTAATTATTACTTATCTAGAAAGCTGTCAGCTGTTGGTAATTCAGCAGATATATTGGTAATGTTTTTGGAACGCCCTCTAGTGGACAGTAAAGTAAAACAACCACATTGCCGGTAATGGCATTGGCAACGTATAAGGCTGTTTAGTGTAGTTAATATTAATAATAGGCTGAATTTGAGCATTAAATATTCTAATATGATTTGAATATTTAAAAAAATATGGAATGAAATTTGAATAGTATTATAGAGGGAAATTGACAGCTCTAATAAATACACAGGAGGATTGAACATCATGTTGGTTTTTACTTCATTGTCACGTAAAGTCAGAAGAGAAACAGAAACACAAAACTAAAAAATAAAACTGCACCAGCTTGTGTTGTTCAGCAGTCAGTGAACGTCTCCGATTGGCTCATCAATAGTATAGAACGTAGGGAGACATAACCCGAATGCTAAACACACACACACCCTCATTTACACAATACACTCTCTAACCCCAACCACCAACTTTAACCTCTGAACCTAATTCTGCAAACACCTGCAGCAGTGTGAGGAGGCAGTGAGGAGAATCTCGTGGAACAGCAGCGGCGCCGCATGCTAAGATAGATTCAACAGGATGCTTCAGCTCGTCTCAGTGCAATACGGCAAGTGTGTGTGTGTGTGTGTGTGTGTGTGTGTGTGTCAATCTGATAAAAGCCAATTTTACAACGAGCGAATGAGAGGTTGAGTTTGTGAGTGTGTTGTGAATACCTGAGTGAGAGAGAGAGAGAGAGAGAGAGAGAGAGGGGGGGGGGATGAAGACGGATCTGCTCACCATTAAAAAATTCATCTCAAACCAGCAAGCTGCGCCTAAAGCAAGTTTGGCTTTAAATGATTCAGTTATGTTTACACCAATCCCACTGGAGGACACGGTGGGTGAGTGTGTGTGTGTGTGTGTGTGTGTGTGTGTGTGTGTGTGTGTGTGTGTGTGTGTGTGTGTGTGTGTGGTAGCTTCGTTACGGTGAAACACAAATTGCTAATCTTTCCGTCTGATGTATAGTAGATTGCGCTGATTTAAAAGTTGAAAAAGGGAAACTTGTGGATGAAATGTGCAAATGAACGATGTTCAGGAGGCCGACCGCCCACATCGCAACCATACAAAGCCTGTTAAGAATTAAAAGTTTCCCTTTAAGGTCGGCAACATCTCTTCATTCTTTGACTTCCTGTCTGTGTCTTTCAGCTCCAAACCCATCGGTTCCTACCAAAGATCACAAATACATAGTTCCATCAATCATTTCCTAAAACATGTGGTCACTGTAGTTTTTAAATGGAACAGAGAGGAGATTGGGACTAAATAATCCCTAAACTAAAATAGTGTGTGTGTGTGTGTGTGTGTGTGTGTGTGTGTGTGTGTGTGTGTGTGTGTGTGTGTGTGTGTGTGAGACGGTTTGAGCCAGAACAAAAACAATTTCAAAATATATATATATATAAACCTCAGTTATATTGGACACATTTTTCTGAACATTTCCATCAAAATGAAATCTGAAGTTTTTGAGATATCTTGTAAACTAACAAACTGGAGCCAAAACAACTATTCTTGTAAAACTTTTCCCCCCAAACAGACAGATCAGAACGTGACCTCTCCGCTCTTCCAGCTCGCGTTGAAAACCACCCCTCTGTTTCCTCTCCATTCTCATTCACCGCCGCCACACTGCGCCGGTAACAAGGTCGGAGATAATTCCCATGACAATCGTCTTCCCCCCCGTCTCTTAGTCCTTCAGTCAACCTCCTTCAAAATTGGCACATTGTTTGGTTGCATCTCTGCAGACTGGGTCATTAATGGTCGCACAAAAAAAGGTTGCCATGTTGTTACCAATGCTATTCAGTCTGCCTATTACGTTTATAAAACCTGATATTAAAAAAAGATCCCATATTGGTTGAATAATACAGCTTGCAGACTCTCTCTACAAAGAGACTGGGATTAGAAGTAAAAGGCTCATTTTCATTGAAATTAAACTTTACATTTATACTACTTCATCCACCGTCAGTTCCAGTGTTAGTATTGTGTATTGTGATGATTTTGCATCTCTATATCCATCCATGTTTCTGCTGCTTATCTGGTAGCGAGGAGGCAGAGGATGTCCTTTTCCGCAGGCAGGCACTTCCCCTCAGCTCACCCTTCCAGAAAGCCCCTTCATTTACGATGTGAGATCAGAAGACGCTACATCCGACCATTTCTGTAACTTTCTGAAACCTTCAATACGATGTACACACCCTCTTCACTGCATGATTGGCCAGCAGTGGTTTTCTTTTTCCATTCCAAATCTGTCGCGTCTCCTTTTAAAGATGAACAACTGAGTTCAAGTGGTTTTGTGTCCAATTCTCAGCAGCATGTTCTGGTGGAAAGCCTGAAACCAGAAGAGTGGACGCTGTGACAGCAGCAGACTAGTGTCCGTGGTTTTGGGAAATGTTCACGTACGTTTGGCCATATAATGGAGTTGCAATGCGATTCAGTCTCTCCATTTGGAGCCAGTGTTATTTTTATTTATTTATTTTTACCTGAACTCTCTGTGTCATTTCTCTTTCAACACGTCCCTCTCACGGTCTGCAGCGGTGCAACCATCCAGTGTCATGTAGACAGTTAGAGAAGTCCCTTAACTCTGCTTGTCCTCTTCTATTTTCTTCATCAGTCTGTCATTCTGTAGGTCCGTCGCTCTGTCTGGCCACGCTCTCCCTTTTCTCAACCGGGGACGAGAGGGGACGAGAGGGGACGAGAGGGAACACCCCCCCCCCCCCCCACCACCACCAACACAAAACTCCATGGGGGACAGATTCCAGCACTGCATGTTAAATTATTGATGAAGCGTCCCCTTCCTCTTCTCTTCTCTCCCCTGAGGCTTCGTGCTGTGGGACACTGAGAGAAAACCAAAATCTCAGAGGACTCCCTCTGAATCTCAACACACAGCAGTGTGACTGCAGACACACAGCCGACTGCGGGAGCCGACAGGCTTATCTGGCCCTTACATGACAGCATACACTCACAAAAACACTGTATATACTGTGGAGTAGAAAATAAACTTAACACGGTCGAATGATCTCTGAGGATTCAATCCATATCTGCAAAGTACTGGCTGACACAAAAATACACACACACACACACACATACTGCATCATTTAATAATTGGACAGGAGTTGCTGTCTTGGGTCCCAACACTGGCCCCTACAGGTCGAAAACTTCACTACACCTCATAAAGGCTTTCAACCATATCACAGGGTCTTTCCTCCAAACACTAGTTACATTAATCAAAGTGCTTTGGCATTGTGTAAGGAGTGCTGTCCATGGTGCTGATCCTGGTCTTTGGCTTGACTCACAGCAGCTTCCTCTCTGAGAATGGAGACGCTGTCCATGGTGCTGATCCTGGTCTTTGGCTTGACTCACAGCAGCTTCCTTTCTGAGAAGCGAGACACTGTCCATGGTGCTGATCCTGGTCTTTGGCTTGACTAAAATCAGCTTTCTTTCTGAGAGGGGAGATGCTGTCCATGGTGCTGAACCTGGTCTTTGGCTTGACTCACATCAGCTTTCTTTCTGAGAGGGGAGGCGCTGTGCATGGTGCCGATCCCCATGTCTGTTATGTCTCACAGCTGCTTTTGATATCTTTAAGCATACGGTGATACTTTGTTGGTAAGATTACTTACAAATAGTACAGTGTGTAGGATATGGTGTATTGTGGCTCCAGATTACAACCAATTGAATACGTCTCCACTCACTCCACCCTTCCTTGCGTTGCTCCTAAATTAGTGTTATTATAGTCAGGCTGTTTCACACGCATCTTGAGAACTAACGTGGCTTTCAGGTGACGTAGATAAGACTCCCTCAAGCCAGTGATTGGTTGGTCTGTTCTGGGCTACTGTAGAATGGACGCAGTGGATTCCATGTACCTAAGCCAACAAAAACACAACAATTCCTACTTTCAGGTGATTATACACAAAGAAAAACATAGTTATGAATATTATTTATGGAGTAGTAGTGAGCTGCTGCTACTTTTCCATACTGCGCATGTGTGTGTGCGCGCGCGCTTGCATGTGTGTGCGCGCCTGCGTGCGTGCGTGCGTGCGTGAGTGTGTGTATGTGCGTGCGTGAGTGTGTGTGTGTGTCCCTGCTGACTATTAAAAGTAGAACAGCAGCTGGTTGGAGCCGCTGTCTCAGTCTGTCAGTCCAGTTATTAGAAAACGCTGCCTTACTTACAAACTGCTGTGCTGTTTACTGCCACAGGGGGATACAAAACTCTCTCTCACACACAAACTAACACACACACACCCGCATCACCCCCCCTCCTCTGATACTATAAGCATAAGAAGAAGTAGAAACCCCTAATCACACAAACACACTACTCCACTAACTTTTAAAAACACCCTCAACCCAGGATGAGTGTGCGTAAGATCACAGTAACGCATCATCTCCCCGTAATAAAGAAGGTGTCCAGTCTCAACAATCTCAGATGTGAGTAACAGACGCAGGCAGACGGAGCAGGAGAGACTTCTTCGGTCGATGAATAATGAAGGCTTTTGGAGAACGCTTCGACAGGATGTCAAAACAAGTAATGTTGAATTCACCAAAAATAAGTTTTGGCTTCGACGTCCGGAGAAGCAGCCGTTTCCTTCGCCGTCACCCTGACAGACACGTTACCAGACGAGACGGAGGCACAGCTGTCAATCACGACATCTGTACAGTGTGAAGTCAGAGACGGAGGTGAAGCAGACGCAGTCTGAAAACCAATCATCACAAACCTGTCTAATTAAATTCTCGCCGCAGGTTGATCTCTGAAAGGCGAGACACTACAGGAATACATGTTTTTCATGCACTGGACAAGTTTGAGACTATTTTGCTTCCTTGTCATGTCTCTACTTTCAGATTAGAAAACATCCAAAATACACATTCAGCTGGTCGTTTTACTACTTTGTCTATTTGCTTCTGTGGATTTCTCCCAAATCCAATTAATAATTTGCATATTTGAACATTTACAGGGTTGTTTACACTTTTCACTTGTGGCGTCTTCAAAATGTATGGAATGGTATAACCCATAAAAAGGCTGTTTTTCTAAATGTTTTTCTCAGACTCTGAACCAGAAATCAGAAGTCCATCTATATTCTGAAGGATTTTACTGAGGGGTTTGTACGTCATTCAGAGTCTGATTTGTACAACATCTTAATGTAAGTAATCAACTGTGGATGTTTCATGGTGATATTACATGTTTTACCCTGTTCACGTGTCTCCGTTTAACCAAAGCATTGTTGAAACATCTCAATAGAATCAGGTAAAACACTGAACCATGTCGCAACAGGGATCCCAGCCCAACAGTCATTCTGGATCTGAGCAGCCTTCCTTCTGTCTGTGACCTTTAAATCCCATCTAACACTTCTGTTTGAGCTTCTGCTTCACAAAGATGTTGATGCTTTACTTCTCGTCTGGTTGGTCACTAAGCACTCATTGGCCTTCTGTTGCCAAACAAATAAATAAAATAAATAAAAATCACAAGAACACACAAGTCTCAGCCGACACTGAAAGAAAGAGAGCTCTCTTCCATTTAAGTCGATATTAAACTCCTGTGTTTCCTTCTGCTCTCGGCGTTCTCTATAAAACAACGAAGAGCATCCTCGCTTTTCGTATTCTGTCATGTTAGACCATCAAAACCAAGCTGAGCATCACAACGCAGACAAGGCATAGCTGTATCAGTCACACACACACACACACACACACACACAGTCTGCAGACATGCAACAGCAGTAGAGCAGGTGTGTTGTCCTCACCTGTTGGAGCAGCACCATAGGAGCCTCGTGCTTTCGATGACGTCATCTTCAGACAGTCCACCCAGCGTCTCTTCTCCTCCAGGCCCTTTGCACACGTCACTGACGACATCGATGACGGTCCAGTCAACGTGCTGTTTGTCCATCATCAGTTTGATTCATTACACCTGTGTGTTTCCTGCTGCAGCTGGACTTTCACTGTGACGGGGAAGTCCTCCAAACCTGTTTGTGACGTCCCAGCTATGTCCCAACTGGAAACACCTGTGTGACGTGAAGACCCCTGTAGACCCTCCGAGTCTTCAGGCCTGTGTGAGACGAGTCACACCGACGTAAATCACGTGACTCTCGAGGCAAAGACGCGCGCATAAACAAATATTTCTACCGATCAGTGCTGTTCTTGTTCTAGGCAAACAACGTAATGGTGCATATAGCGCCACCGACTGGTCAGGAGTGTGAACTGGGATCTAAACTGAATCTACTCATGAAGAAAATGAGAATAAAAAACATAAAAAGAAATAAAGTTACATTGTTGCGCAACTTTATTTCATAGAAAATAAGTCAAAACAAGCAAATAAAATTAATATATTCATAACAATGTTGAACAACAGAAGTAAGGATTCTAGTTTTCACTGAACATAAAAACAATAAATAAACAGGATTTAAATATAGAAATAACAAAAGAGGGAATACACAAGTAGAGAAACTTGAACCATTAAAAAATAATAATAAAAACGTGCTGAGCAATTCAGGCACCTGGCGCTTTGCAAATATATTTAATATTT